>NW_027108038.1:373478-378591 GCF_000696795.3 Halyomorpha halys | reverse complement strand
CTTCCTCTAATTTTAGTCGCTGAGGAGTTAATACATCCTGGAAATATGACCCAGAAATACAGTATCATTTCTAGAGTCAATAAAATACAATATATATGAATCTATAAAGTTAGGAACTCAATACAGTGGAAATTATATAGGATGGGAATCAGAGGTGGTAGCCGTAGGGGCGGAAAGTAGAGGGTGACCGCAAAAAGCCATTTCCACTCAGATCGGGACTACAATAGCGACCCCCTCCCCCCACGATCGTCCGGGAGTGGCTAATAGCCCATTGTCATGGAACACTGCGCGAGCTTCATCGGCAACTGTCAATGTTATGGAGGCCTTATTGATGTCATGGTAGTTATCAATGGAATATCATATTCCTGAAATCATTTGGATAGAAGGACATATTTTAAAACCAATCATTTTAAAATATTTAACTTTAATTACTCAATGAGGCTAAACTACTTACTCAAAAAATTAGGATTTGTGCGTTATATGCCTTTTCTATTACTATCGCGTGAACTCTGATTGACACTTAATACTCCTCAGTTTCTCCATTCAAATATTTTTATATTAAACTCCAACATTTTGACCTCCAATTCACTTAAAAATCTTCATTTTAAGTAGAAGCAAAGATGTAGATTTTTTTACATTTATAGTCCTACAAATACATGATGCCACTGCCATCCTTTCTCTTAAGTTAGCAATTCACTTCCTTTAAACTGTGACTTTGACCCACTTAATAATTAAAAACTAATAAAAAAAATAAAATATTTCGAAATTGATCTTTTTTTTTTAAATCGCTGAACCATATTTTAATGGATTCGAACATATTATTTCCTAACAAAATGAATTCTAACACCCATAATAATTCAATTAAAAAATAATTCCAACTTTAAATGATAAATAATTCACGAAATTACATTATAATATATAAATTTGTATGTATTTAAAACATCTAATTACTATACGATACAATTGTTACACCCTCCTAGTAATATAAAAACCTGCTAGTGGTAAGTGTAATGTTAAATTTTTTTCCATTATCATATACATATAAATGTTTCTATCGCTTCTAATATAATAAATGTGCTACATATTGTACCTTTCAATACTTCCATTACTTTGATGGAACTATGTTAACAATCAACTGTCAATACCTCCTACCTTAAAGAAATTCCCAATTTATATCTACCCTGTACCTTACCTGCACTGCTATTATTAAGCATACATAGTATGGAATAAGAAGGAGCCTGTTATGAAAAAAAAAAGGGGGGGGAGGAGGAAATTTATGTAAGCTGTAAAAAAAAAAAATATAGATTTTTGTTCGTCTTCGAAAAGTACTATTATTAATTTGTCGATAGGAAATATGGGTAGCGTACCATTGAATTATATACATATAATACTTATTTATGAAATACTACTATATATAATAATAAGGTTATAGTATAATTATATTTTATGAATGATACTAATTTATAAAAATAGCCGATTATCATTGTTTTTGAGTCTGATTAAAATTATTCAAGTTATTCTGAGAATATGTGATTTTTACTTTATTTATACACTATTTTTAGGGATTTGCAATCACTTATATCATTTTTACTTTAAGCTTAATTAAAAAAATAAAATAAAATGCAATTACATAAAAAATGTAATTCTGTAAGGTGATTTATTGTTGTGTTTTATTTATTATTTATTTATAAAATGTCCTGCTCACATGTTCAATTGTTGTAAATAAAGGAATTATATCATTAAATGGGGATCTGAAGTTTAAAAGTTAGTAAAGTTATATGTGTATCCTGTATTTTAATAAAAAAAAAAAAAAAAAAAAAATAGAAAGTCTAAACATCAATGGTTATTCATTAACAGTTAGGAAGACTTTTAGAAATATTTATGAGAATAAATGATCAATAAAACTCTCTGTATTTTAAATAACGTCCTATCCTGATTGGAACAGTTAGTACATTATTTTTCATTGGTAGGTCATTATGTTGAATAACGAAAAGGTGTTATAATGGACCCTTGAGGTACTCTTGCTAAATTACCATTGATGATACATAACAGCATATTTGAGTTTAAACCATGAAAAGAATTTTATTCGATTTGATGTATGTTTTTAAAATAATTGGCAAGATTTAAGATAATAATTAAATTGGTTTATTTATGGAAAAATGGAATGAATAAACAAGAAATTAAACTGTATCCCCAACCCATATACTCAGATTCTCCATGATAATCTTTAAGTTCCTGTTCCTTCACGATTATTCAAGACTTACAGTGCTCTGCCTGTGTAATGTAGATGCAGCTAATGAAGGTCTCCCGGTGCAGGAGACGGGACGGGAAGAACCGACTTAAGAACAGATGCGACGTCGACCTCCACAGGCCGTCCATTCAGCCTGCTCCCTCCACAATCTTGATCCAATTTCCTCGCCCACTGGAGGAAAAAGAAGCAGATAATGAAATAAAAACATCTGTACTTGGTTCTGGGTCCTGTTAAGATTTTATCTGGGTCTGTAGTTTGTTAAGCGTTCCAGATACCTAACATTGTATTGTTTTTATTCATTAAGCGAAATTAAATGTAATGAAGAATTCATAAAAGATTAAGTTAGAAGTTTTTGTTTTTTGATCGCTTCGATTAATAATGATTATGTAATGTTCGCATCCATAACATACAATTAAGCCTTAATACAAAAGCGAAACTATAAGGTTTATTTTGTTTATATAATACATAGAGTCAACGCTGCGGTTTGAATTTAAGGGCTAAAAGTAGGGAAGATTTGTCATCACCCTTCTAACTAAATAAACTATTTTATCCATTTATCGACTTTTATATCGATTATAGATAAGTTTATGTTTCATTTAAAAAAGGCTAAGGAAATGCTAACTAATGCTAAAGATATGATGGATTAAGATGATTCTTGATCATGAACGTAATAATTTATGATAATTATATTACGATAATTTATAATTTTAATTTATCTAAGGAGATTCATATCAGAGTAAATAATCTGAAGGTTTTAATGAACTTAATGGCTTTGTAAGTATTCTGCTCATTGTCAATCCCGCTGTATTGCGAACAACTAGAAATTAACATTTTGTGAGTTTATTTTGTCAATTATAAAAACTGTTACTCCTACAAAGATAAACATTATTAACGATAGTCGTTTTTACTAGCTTTAATTTGAGTGCTGACAGACATCTGTACGTCCTATGTTTTCTGAAATAAAGTTTTTCACAAATCAAACTGACTGTCAGAAAAACTATAAATCAATTTATTCCAGGATATATCATTGAAACTACTATTCTTACGAAGGTAAAGGTCATGAACTACCTCATAGTAAAATTATTTAGCTTTAATTTGAATGCTTATAGACATCTGTACCTAGTTCCTGAGATATAGATTTCTCAAAATAAATTAATTAACTATTGATATTTCTGTACATTTTTATGAAATGTTGCTTTATAAAAGAATTTATCTCTGGAACTATTGGACGTAAATAGCTTTATTAGGGCTAATATTTCAGCAAATTTACTCTTCTTAAAATAATATTCTTTTTGATTTTCTATTGTTGTTGGTAGATTTTAAGATATAGAGCTCCGAATGAAAAATTAATGTTTTTTAAGGTTTTTAAACAGCCGCCATTTTGTATTCCCCCTACCTATATTTGGCAGACTCATCAGTTTTGACTAGTAACTATACATACTTTTCATTAAAATAATCAAAAATTGGGGTGAATAACTGACTTTTTTTCTTCCCGACTCTTTCACATGCAAATGCATAGCACTGCACACCGCGGCGCGGTGGTGTTATGCAGGACCTGTTTACTCAGTGCGTTCTTAATTTTGCTATTGGTCGCTAAAATGAAAATGATTTAAATTAAACTATATGGCCAACCACAAAAGACCGGTGAGCTGGAGGTTGAGTATAGCTGGTTTAGAACGATACCTTCCGGTTAACGTTATAAGACGACCCTTCGCCGTACCGAAGATAGAGCCTAGTCAATCTGACCATGGCCGTCCCCGAACTATAAATCCGGGCAGTTGGAGACACTGATGGTAAATAAATAAGGTGCTGCGGCAGTGGCTGTGATAAATTGATCCAGGAGGCATTTGTTCTTGTTAGGAGTGTCCTCACGGCACCTGCCTTAGTGGCCTGTCCTGCTCGGGCCCTTGTCAAGTCTTTTTTTTTTTATTTTATAAATTATTCGAAAAATGGTGTCATCGTGACGACTCTTTAACGAAGCTGTTATATTTATTATCCGTTTGATTCATTAAGAATAAATTATGTAACTGTTTTAATTAATTATAGAGGAAGATCGTTTATTTACCGTGTGTAATAAACGGAAGATTGGTCCGGATGCAGTCGAAAAAACTCAAATAGTAACAAAACTATTTTATGTGAGCCAACGTTTCGCTCCACATTACAGGGCTTCATCAGGGATAAAAATTAGCTATGGTGTGGCTAATTATGATAATTTCTATAAAAATTAACAATGTAAATTAAAAAAAAAAAATGTATACGTTGAAACGTAAAATTAAATAAAAATAACAAAAAGGTATAGAAAATTGATGGATACGGAAATAATTGAAAATTAAAAAAAAAAAAAAAAAAAAAGGAATATTAAAATACAATATGCACTAAATTTTCTTGTTTCTTTTTTATCTACTATTCTATTTTCTATTATTTACTATTTCATTAATTGTCTTATTTAATTTTACACTTCATTGTACATCTTGTTTATTTTTTTTAATTTACATTATTCATTTTTATAAAAATTATCATAATTAGCCTCACCTTAGTTAAATTTTATTTATTTTTTTTTTCTTGCTTTGTCATCTCATTTATGTTCGAATTTTTTTTAGCCCTGATGAAACCCTGCAACGTGAGGTGAAACGTTGGCTCACATTAAATAGTTTTATTACTATTTGAGTTTAATAATCATTAAGTATGATTATTACAAATAATAATTGAAAACTATTATAACTAATTATAATGAGGTGTAGATAGTTGACCGTAGATTAATGATTGGAGAAGTTTGTCGGGGGGTGCGGTCAGCAAAGAACAACATAAATAAACAAAACCATATTTATTTATTTTATGCCGACGTTTCGACCTGAGTTTCAG
>NW_027108038.1:369020-371318 GCF_000696795.3 Halyomorpha halys | reverse complement strand
GGTTGCCTGGGCACCTCTCACTCTAATTGCCGCCATCACTTGTAACGGCTTGACCTTTCCCAGTGCCACCCTGTAGGGAATACCCCAGGGATTCTTTTCTGTTTCCTCTACAATAAATTCGTCCCAGGATTTCTTCTTCTGGCAACGCACTCCGTTTCGGTATACCCTATACCAGTTAGGAGTTACTAGCCTACCTTCTACGCCACAACCCCTGATGAAGACCTGAAACTCAGATCGAAACTTCGGCATAAAATAAATAAATATGGTTTTGTTTATTTATGTTGTTCTTTGCTGACTGGACCCCCCGACAAACTTCTCCAATTAATAACTAATTATAAATCGAAAAAATTTAATCTCTGGCAGTTAGAACAAGTCGATAATTTACTAGAATATTTTTATTTTCTCTATAAAAAACTAGTCTTTCCAATATTTTGTTGATAATTTATTAAGAAGAAATACTAAAAAGCTAATCAATTTCCATATATTACATCATTAATATTAATTATTGTCAATAAGAATTGGAAAACCTATAATTATATATTCAGTCAATAATTTAGTGTATCAATATAAACATTAGCTATGCTAATAGTTTTGATCCTTTACAAGAGCTATTACCAAAATGGAGGGATGAGATCCCACACACTCGACCAGGTATTGGTCAACAGTGATCCCGGCTCAAGTATTTGGACAGGCCTTCCTAGTACTGAATTCCATCAGGCCCTACACCTCTGTCCACTCAGCCCAGTCCTATCCAAATTAGAATAGATCTATTTCTATTTAATTATTAATTTTATCAGTAAAAAATAATGTTAGGATTATTATTAAATAAAACGGTTGCATAGATATTAAGAAAAAGAGATAGTGAAAATATTTCTGCCTCTATAATGTGAAAAATATATATATACTTTATTCTAAAGGTTCATGTAAACATCTTTGAATTATTTAAACCAAATTTCCTCATTTACCTTCATCCTTTTCTCGAACGGCGTTTGTGGTATCTGAGCCTATTTTACGTCCAAAATAATTTGATTAAAATAATTATACCATTAAATTGTAGGTAGTTTCTAAGCTAAGTAATAATAATAAGAATAAATAATAAAAAGTTTAAACTTTTCTGTTTTTCTTATGTAATACTATTTTTAAAACATCTAATTACTATATGAAATAATTATTATACCTACTTAGCAGCACGAAGCTAGAATGTCAGATTTTCCAGAGTTATACCTTTTTGATTTTTTTGCATCTGAATAGAAACTTATTTTCTGTCCGTTATTTCAAAGAGCTGCTGAAATTCCTGTGGTGGTATCTAGTAACGGCTTCTTTAGCCCTTTTATAATTTAATTTGAATTCTAATTCCTGTCATTTTGCATAATCTATATAGCTCAACGCCCATCACTATTCTTCTTACATTTTGTAATCTGTTTTCTGAGGCATTGAGAAATATCTTGGTGTCTGGAACAGTAGACCCATACAATTTGAATCTTTGTGTGTCCTGGTTCTTGGCAGCGATGACATTGTCTTTGTGCTGTTTATATTCTGATACTTTAAACAACACTCTGTTGATAGCACGTACTTGTTCTAATACCTCCATTTTGGTTTCTTGCGATGTAGTGATAAAAACGGCTGGTATCTCATTCTTGGTTCTGTTCGGAAATGATTTTTTAAAACTTCGAATATCAAGGATGCCATTTACGTTCTTAAATTCTTCTTGGATATTGTAAATATCTTCTTGTAGATCGGACAACTAGTAGTAAATACTTTGTTTTAACCCGGCGTGTACCTTTGGTAGCAAAAGTTTGGTAATCAAAATGTTTGTCTTGTAATAAGTTAGTCATAGTGAGTTTCTGAATAAATTCTTATATCATCAGCATTGCGTTTCACAAGAATATTATTTATTGATTTTTTCTTGTACTGCTGTTAGACTTTAAGGGGAGTAAAATCTTTGCCAATTACAATAGGCATAGATCCTGTACCGTTGTACTGTACTTAAGAACTAGCGGTGGCATGAAAATTACGACTTCCTTAAGCATAATTTGCGTTCAGGACTAGGACCTATTGTCAACTTTTGTTAATGTTTTTCTATTCCAGTTTCTATCCGTTTGGCAAATTTCTTCGGTCTGAAAAAAAAAAACTGAAAAATAGAGAACGGGGGGGATGTCATTTACTCCTATGCTTTTCATGATCTTCGTTCTGAAGTAAAGAACTGATTAGTGTCATCTGATAATCTTCACTGGGTCCACTGTTCATGTATAAAAAGTGTAGAAGAGAATTTTTTCTGTTCAATTCATATATATGTAT
>NW_027108038.1:367354-368970 GCF_000696795.3 Halyomorpha halys | reverse complement strand
AATTCCTAACATATGATATTAGGAGGGATAGTGAGAACTTAATCAGTTCTATTTATGATTAAATCAATATCTTTTACTGCATTTGATGCATTTTATGAGGGGACTGAGGGAAATAAATATGGTGGACATGGAACGCTGTTTTGTGTTTGTTGTCTGATGGCTAGGGGCTCACCTGTTATGTGTTTCCCACCTTTGTGTGCGTCCTGTTGCTGTTAAAGTCTGGAATAGTGGGTTATTGCAGCGTTGGAACCTATCAAAGAATTCTGTTACTGTCAGCAGTCCAAGTATGGTATGGATGTAGTCAGTTTTCACTCTTTACAAGGAAAAATGCTAAAAAGAGCAAAAACTGACTACATTTATACGACACTTGGACTTATAATATATAAATATTCGATAATATTTGCAGTGTTTTTGTCAATTTTTTTGCAAATTACCAACGCAAAAGTACAAACACCTCTGATGAATTTATTAGTATAAAGATTTGTTTATCTTTTGAACCATTTTTAAATTATTTAAGAAATAGTTTAAGAATATTTCGTTGTAGAGTATGTCTGTATTAATTACTCCATGGAATCGGCTAGATCTATGTGGATCATTCTAGAACCTTCCACATTGTTCTATTGGTAGAAATCATTAGTTAATTAGTTACTGACAAAGTTGTAGTCCAGTCAGGGCTAGTTAATGTTTAAAGTTAGTTTAATGTTGTACAGGGGGTCAGAGTTATTCAGAGAAATCAATACTAATTGTAATAGTTGATTTTAAAACAAAATTAGAGTTCTTGAATTTGAATGATGGCATAACAAAGTTTAAGCTAAACATAAAACTTATTACTAGTAAAATAATCAATTGAGAAACCTCAAAAGAGAAGTCTATTCTATAAAATATTGACAAATTAAAAAAAAAAAAAATGCTGTTTAGTTCATTTTTGAAAGATAAATAATTTTTTGAGCTACCACTGAAACTGCAAATGATTGTTTTTAGGGGAATTGGCCCCTGTAACTGAAGAAACATTGCTGCCGTCTGTAAACGGTTTGATAAAAACAAAATTCTATAACTATAATGCTTAGTTAATAGTTACTTCATTTGTATTACTTAACATTTTATTTTATTTCAGTATTCTAGTATTTTACTTACATATTTCATTATTTACATATATTTTCTTTCACATTTTTTTTTCAATAACTATAATTTTAAATTATTATTATATTAAAATATTCACATTTTTTTATTATTTTACATTATATAACTTTATTTTTTTATTTCCTTAATCCAGTTATTTTAGTTTTATTTCTCATTTATTTTAAATAATTTTCATTTTGTACATATATTTACTTACTATATTTTCATATGTATTTTATTATTTTTTCTTTCTTCTTACTAATTTTAATATTACTCTTCTCATACAGCCTTTATCTTTTTATAATATTTAAATTGTTCATGTTTTTCAACATTATTTGTTTTTCCATAATGTTAATTATTTTCATATATAGGAAGATGGTCAGGGTTGCGGTCACAAGTGAAACGAAAATAGTTTACAACTATTTTATTTTCCAACGTTTCGCCCCACTTTGCAGGGCTTCATCAGGGCTAAAAAGATACAAAATGAAACTAAGTTA
>NW_027108038.1:357490-365619 GCF_000696795.3 Halyomorpha halys | reverse complement strand
TTTACAATGAGAAAAAGGTCATCTACATATTTTTTGATAAATAAAATGTCGTTATGGAATAACGGGATGACGGAATCAAGGAGGTCATTGAGTACAATATTAGAGAGATCGGGGGCGAGAGAGTTTCCCATGGCGAGACCTGATGTTTGGTGAAAGAACTTACCTTGAAAAGTTAGGTATCCAGATTTGCAACATAGTTCAAGTGATTCAAGATATGAGGTCAAGTTAAGAGTGGTATGAGGCTCTATTGTAGACCAGTTCTAATTATTTTAATCCAGTGTTAATTATTTTCTAATCATTCTGCATATCCTTTTATTCATTGATTGCTTTTTGGTTTTTAGCCCTGATGACGGCTGGAAAATCTAGCTGAAATATTGGGACTAATAAATACGTGTTTACTTATTTGTGTTCTTCTCTGATCGCACTCTCAACCATCTTCTTATCATTATACGATAGATATAAATTATATCTAAAATATTTTTATCTCCGACGTATTTCTGAGCGAGGAGGTACGGTCTTCTTGCATCACTAATTCAAGTAAAGGTGCTCCTACCTAGCGTAAATTTTTTTTTAATAATTGCTTTATTTATTGATAAGTATTATTACAATCTGCTACAAACTTCGGCAATGAGTAACATTGCTAATTGAGCACTTTCATACCAAAATTAAAAGGAGAAAAAAATAAAAGTAAATAAATAAAATCTCTATAAGATATAAACAGAAAAATAATATGAGCATAATCGAACAATGTAAAATAAATTATATACAATATTTAGGATCTCGACCTGAGGATCCCCGAACCTATTCTATCCCCCACTATGAGGGGTGGAGCAGGACTCTTCGAGATCCCAGCGCAGCCCTCTCACCGCGTCATGAGCCAGTGGAGGCTGAGTAAGTGCGCTAAAGCCGCAATCACTCTACATTAGTGCCCATTGCCAGAACTCCAATTGTCGATTTTTATTTTATAAAGGGTCTCTTGGCCCCTGCCTTTTCAACCTTCGAGTTTGGTTTTTCAACTACACCAGCTAGTTTTTCAACCTACACAGGCCCCTGCCTTTTCAAGCTTTGTAAGGATGGGTGGAACTGGATAAGGATTGAACCAAAGAATTAGAACAATTAGGAAGGTTTTTTGGAATTTTGAGAATTTGATTGGTATGAGGTCAAGTAGAAAGGAATATGAAGGTCATGGTGTAGTGTTGTGTTTGAAACGTAATAAGGTGGATTAACTATGGTTCTAAGGATTTTGGACTGAAGGATTGGATAAGTTTGATGTTCGAAGATTTAGCTGTTCCCTAAAGTCAAAGTCCGTAGGTCCAGATAGGTCTGAGGATAGTCTTATAAATTAGTAGTTTGTTTTCTATTGACGGATTAGAGGTCCTGCTGAGTGGTCGGTAAAGTTGTCTGTTTAGCTCTTGTCTTTCAAGTCTAGTATGTTGCTTCTAGGTGAGTCTTTTGTCTAGTATGAATCAAAAACATCGTGTCAGATCTGAGTAAAGGAATATAATAATATAAAATTAATTAAAAAGTAACAGGTGGACAGAAGCTGTGGCGGAGAGTGAATGTTACATGAGTCCATAATTTTGAAACTTTTTTCAGCATTAGAAATACCGATTTTTTTTACTAGAAAATTGGTGTTGTTGAAAAATATCAAAAAATTGAACTACTTGAAATTGTCATTTTACTAAATATATAATTATTTTTGTATTCCACAGAATATTTTTCCTTTATTAAAATTATATTCCAGGTTGAACGACATCTTATGACTTAGTTGTATAGAACTCTTATTAGTAAAGGATTCCATATTAACTAGAGGACCGCAGTTACTACAGAACAGAGAGACTTGGAGTGGAAGTAACCACAGCTAAGCATACACTTGCGGTTCGTAGGGGCCTTCTGAGATAACGTTACTGTATAAGGAGCAATTCTAGTTACTTAGGAGTCTAAACATGGGGTGCTATATAAACCAGCGAGGCGGAATTAAGTACAATATCTTTGAATGTTTAAACTTTATAATATAGTGTAGATATTAACTACAAAATAAATAATTTTATTTCATAATCCTATGGGCTCAGTCTGTGTATTAATTAGGCTTAGAACTAAACAAATCTTAAACCTTTTCAAACATCGAAAAAATAAATGCAATAGGCCTAAAAATAACATTGGCAAAATAACCCCATATTTTAATAGATATTATAAATTATCAACGAAAAACAAATTGACGATATATAAAACAGTAATACGCTCAATAATGATATATTCCGCTTCTATCTGGAGTTATATATGTAATTCTATCTGCAGGAACTCATAGGTCTTTTTCTTTTGTTTATTTAATATCAGATCAGCCTGGTGGGCTTTACATGGTTGATAAAACCGTTACATTTTCTCTTTTTTTTTTTTGACAATTGATTATTTGGGGTCTAGTCTCGTACAAAAGACACCCCTAACTATATACAACTTTATAATTAAAAGAAAATAAGATAAAAATAATGTTTCTTAATAAAAGAGAAAAGTAAAATTAATAAAAAAAGAATAACGACATTCCTAACAAAAAAAAAACAATTAATGGTAAAAAAAAAAGTTAATCTGAATAAAAAGACAAAGATTAAAAAATAAAGTCAATAATATAATTAATAAATATAGACTTTATAACAGAATGTCCTGCAGCAGCCCGGGCTTCAGTCCAGGGAGTGGAACTTCATGGTGACTAATCATCCATTTATTTAAGTATTGTTCTAGTTCATTAAGGTGACTTCCCAGAGTATTTCCAGCAATTATTATGTTGAGAGAACACTGATGTATCGCCAGCGAACATTGGAGGTGTGTGTGGTCTGGATGATGTTGTGAAGGTAGAATTTCAACAGAATGGGAGAAAGGACTGAACCTTGTGGAGTACCGGCATGGATTTGTCTAAGGGTAGAATTTTTGTTATTTATTCTGACAGAAAATGCTCTACCATTGAGGAATGAGGTCAGAATGTTGTATAGGTATTTCGGAGTGTCTACTTTCTTTAGTTTATAGGTCGTTCGAAACATATGTAAGAGCATAGTAAACAAATTCCAGAAACGTCTGAATTTCAAATATTTTGTCTGACTTACAGCTTCCTACAATTTAAACACCACACACACTGGCTGGCACAAAACCTTTTATCTCTTACTCCCATTTCTGATAACCCATCCAAACAAAAAATTGAATTCTGCTTCAAGATATCACTATAAAATACACCCTCAAACGCATAACATTAACAATACGTGAAAATTGTCCGTGAATTGTACAAAACTTGTTTATTGCATTTATTTTCATGTTTAGGTAATTTATGTTTATTTACTAAATAAAATGTACAAAGGTTTATATTTCTATGGTATATTTGGCTAGCTCATAATTTTGTTCAACCTGGGAAACTATTCCTTCATTAATTAATAATAAAATTCTTCATAGTCTCTATTTATCCATTTATAATTACTAACAATGAGAAACGATTCATTATTTCAAATTAACGGTAACTTAGAGTAAGTTATTTTTAAATTCTGTATTTGAGCTCTTTCAAAATGTTTTAATGATCTTGCCGACTCGTTGAAGCTGTTCGAGAAAATAATAAAAAAAAGAGAAAATTGATGACTTAAAGTTGACACATCTTTTCGATTTTGAGTTAGGCTGCTTACTTACACGTACAAAGATCATTGTTGTATTTTTGGACTTGAGGAACTTGTATTAAATTTCGAGCAAAACGTATATTTTCGTTGAAAACTCAAGATTCGAAATAATTTCACTTACTACATTTTTCATTATTTAAGATATATAAGTACTAAGGAGTAGTATTGTGATAGTAAAAAATATATTTATTATATTGATAACAAAAATACAGGCCCACCAAAGAAGTGGATTAAAGAGCAATTTTATCTCCGAAGGATCTAAGTTCCTTAGGAGATAACATTGCTCAATTGACGTTAAGAGTTTCGTGTTACTGAGTTTGGGGCACAAGTGGTGTTGAAAGGCGTGAAAGAATTGGGAGGGAAAGAGGAGAAGTATACCCTCAGATTGGTCGTTGCAAAGTTCTGTTGAAAAATAATCAAATGTTTTCTGTTATTTTTCTTTCGCCTCCAGTTCTTCTCCACTTAACAGCATGTCCCAAACTTTTTTTGCTAGATTGATTCTTGAAATATAAAAAAGGTATTAGTGGTCCCTAATCTGATCGAATCCTTACTGTGGCTATAAAGGAAGTATCAGTTTTAATTATTAATCACTAAATATGAATCAAAATTATTGTGAAAAATACCTTATGGCATCATAAAACCTATATTTAATTAAATAATAAATAAGTCTATGGAATATTATTTCTTTTTATTTATAAAATTTGTATTCTATACATATGTATATTCCATACATAATGTAAGAAAACAATTGTACAATTGATGTATAGAATAGAACTGTCATAAATAAAATAATTTTTCTATCGCTTCTATAAATATTGGTTCAATGTGATCCTTAGGATTTTTTCCTCAATCATTTTGATTGACGTTTAATAATTAAAATGAATCCCACTAAAATAATAATAAAAACGTAATAAAGTTGTTCAAAGTAATTATTAATCACTTCATTTGTCAAAATTTTCAAAGAAATTACTGAAGAACATGTCCTCATTTGACTTTCTAAGTAATCCAATGTTTTTGTTTATCGTTTGATTGTTTTTAATTTTCAACATCAATTAAGAAAATGGTAATTTGAGTCAATTAGAAATAATTTCAAATCATCTTTGATTTGAGCTGCAGTGGATGCTCCTTGGTTTGTAAGAAATAGTCAATACAGGAGTACATCTAAGAACGGTTCATGAAGTTCCACTTACAATTACCGGCAGGTAAAGGAGCAGTGATCTACAACTTGGGTAACCCAACCTCAACCCGAAGACTGAAGCCCTCGCTGCTGCAGGACATTCTGTTATAAATTCTATATTTATCAATTCTATATCGAATGTCGTTATTTTTGTTATTTACTTTACTTTTCTCTCTTATTAAGAATTATTATTTTTATCTTTTTGTTTATTTATAACGTTGTATATACTTAGGGGTGTCTTTGTACAAGACTATACTTCCTATAATCTATTGTTAAAGAAAAATGTAACTGTTATCTCAACCATGTAAGGCCCACCAGGCCGATTATGTGTGGTATTAAATAAACAAATAAAATAAAAATAAAAAATTCAAATAACTTTTAAAAAAATATACCTTATTTTGATTTATTTTGGTCCAGACTCTTATTGGATAAATATTTCTGTTTTGATATATATTTTTTGTTATTTTTTTTTCAAGAGAAAATTCATATTTGTCTGAAAGAATAAACACTGGTCTTTTTCATATATTTTTCTAACAAAAGTTTTTTTTCTTTTTTAATTTTACTCTTTTATGTGTTCAGTGAATATTTCCTTCCACTATAAATACCTTAATTTGCTCTAGCTATTGATTCCCTGGTGTTAATTTTAGAAAGTGGGGCAAAGTTACCCAAGTTAAATAAAATAAATTTAATGTTGTTATAGATATCAACACAGTGGAAGCTAGCGGTTTTTTTCATTTTTCTATACTTTAAAGAAATTTATAAATTTCGGACTTTCCTCATTTCTGTAAGTAGGGAAAAACGCAGAATACCGAAAGACCAAAATCTTAGTTCACTTTTATGGCTGATGTACTAAAGTTAAGTGAAAATATAAACGAGCCACTTAAATTAACAAATAAAATGAAATAATAATAAAAAAGATCTTATTTATTTATTTTATAACATTTCGCATCTACCCCATAGGGTAGTTAAAGGCTTATTAAATATTATAATGGTTACATTTTAAATAAAATTAAATGATAATTTTTATGGTTTTTACAAATTTTATTTCAAGTGCTTCGGTTATAATGGAAGCTACATTGTGTTTTGTTCTGATGTCAGAGTAAAGTTTACATATTATTCTAGTGGTGGTTTCAGTGCTCAGTGGCTTGGTTGTGTGTGAAATAATAGCTCATCTATTAAATTCAAAAAAGTAATTTTTACCTGCAGGTATAACACACCAAATCCGCAGCTGTTTTATGAAGGACTGTACTTTTTTATTTATTTTTTTTTATTATTTTTTTTTCTAAGCCCCATTGGTGCGTGGGGTTGGGGAAAAGGTCTTTTACTGCATTGGGAATGCATTTGAAGAGGGGGCTGAGGAAATTGGATATTTTGGATAAGAGGTAGAGTTGTGTGTTACTTCTCATCTTATAATGTCGTGCTGAAGCACAAGATTGTATAAAATGTTTGTATATATGTAATCGATCTATTATGTATATTTGTATATGTTGTATAATAAAATATAGGAGGTAAGAAAAAAAAGTGGTGTGTTAGTATAATGGTGTGGGAGCAGGGCTGTACATACATCTTAAAACTGTTTTTAAAAGATCTGGAGCATTAAAAATAGTGAGAACGAGAGATGTAATGCATATATACATGCATGTATACAACCTGCGACTTGCAACATTGGTGTGAAAGCCGCTTACGAGTATTCACACCCAAGTTAACGAACGCTATATTATTTAACAGCTATTATTATAAATAGACTATCATTATAAACTGTATAGTATAAACTATAGACATCTGGCACATTTCGACAGACATTGACCTTAGGGGAAGTGACCTTTCTTTGGTATTCTATACCAATGTAAAAGAAAAAGCAAGGGTTGACACAGGCAGCAGGTACAAGCTGCCATCTCACAATGGACTTGCATCAGTCTAACTATTTTATGGTTAACACATGTAAGTCAGTTCTCACGAGTCCTTGGGTCATTCCAATTTCTTGGAAGGCGGCCACCCTGTTCAATTCACGCCTTCCCCTCCTCCCTTCCAGATATTTCCTAAATTATCTGATTGGTCCAAACCCCTTCTCCTATTTTGCTATTCCTCCTACCTCCTCTTCCCAAGTTTTCATATATATTTCCTAGACTAGATAGCTAAGTAAGATATAAGTTAGAAGATAGAGACTGAGTAACATGTAGTTCTTGTAAATATATTAGAATAAAGTCATTTTAGTCTTCACTGATTTTTTATGTTATTTATCTCGCATTAATTTACTTTCATACGGAACTGAAACTCAAAATCAAAGACAGAAATGGTATGTATTCTTTATATTCCGGTAGAACCTGGATCGTATCTCTATTTTTTTTCACTAATTACACTTAGTGATTACCATACGTTAAAACACTTATTCTTTTAAAATATTTAGTTAATAAATTACAATGCTTCGCTATTGCTATATTTGAGAATGTATATAGATTTAATGAAGACATAGTTTGATTTGTATTATTGTACTGAGTTAAATTAAACACACAGGTATAATTTATTATTATGATTTATGAAATGAACATAAATTCACCCAATATATGTGATGACATTCGTCTAACGAAAGAAAGGTTGAAATAAAATATTTCCTTTATTTGAAACCTATATTTCTCCCTTAAAAATTTAAAAAGATTATAATTTAAGCCCTACCAATTCAGCCCACTAATTTTCAGAAAAACATAAGACCGACTGACCTATGAGTGTGGTTAAAGAGTTTTTAGGAGTGAAACAAAGTTGATATTCGTTTTTAGCACCTCGAGAAACTCTTACAAACAAATTTTCAAAAAAATTGTAAAATAAAATTTTTTAGTCCGAAATATTCGATTTACATCCATCATTCTTTTTAAAAATCTAAAAAATGGAAATATTTTTATAAAGGTTTAACCAATCTACACCAAACTTGGCAAAGGTTTAGAGCTCTATTAAATGCACCAAAAAGCACAAACCGGGTCTAATTAAACAAATTAGAACCGGAAATATAAAATAAACCGTGCGATTTGTTTTCCTAATTGAAACCCAAATTTTGCTCTTAAAAGAGCATCATAATTTCTTTGAAAAATGGTATTTGGTACTTTGGGACGCCCCTAAAAACGAATATGATTTTCTTTTTTCTAAAAAAAATATTAAATGACTGCTTTACCCCGAGCCGCATTATGTTTTTATTCATAACATTTTTTCTACTCGAGAATTCAGGGATTTCATTATCTTTAAACCTTCCCATGGCGAAATGAAACATTTAAAAAAAAAAAATTGCACACAAATTGGTCATTCTCTTTTAT
>NW_027108038.1:334591-357430 GCF_000696795.3 Halyomorpha halys | reverse complement strand
TAAATTTGTTTGAATATAATCGATTTTCATTTATTATATGTAGCCCCTTTCAAATCTCAATGTCTGTCTTGTCGTATTTACATTAGTTCACAAACTATCATTGTTGTGTCAGAGCTCCAGGTAGATAAGACAGCTTGAAACTGAGATGTTAACAAAGCCGCTTCGAACTTTCAGCATTTAAGCCCTCTAATCCAGAGGGAGGGGGGGGGAGAAGTGTGAGGAAGTGTTCCCGTGTGTGAGATGATCCACTGCAAGGCGCGTCGAGGGAAGTGATGGAGGAAGTGGGCTGTATCGGCTTTCCTCTACCAAGTGCCTTCTAGATTGAATCGATATTCGGCACAGAATAGTGCATTAAAGTGATTGCAGCTCTCATGTTTTTTCCAATACTTCTCGTCTTCACGACTGGGTTGTTTATATCCTCCGTCCAGTTGTATTTCTAACAAGGTGAAATTTAAAAGTTGGATTTCATCAAGGGATGTTGTTTAGTTTAGGCTGCGGAAGAGGATTTAATCCAGGTATTGTTACAAGACCTGATTATTCGTAAATAATAATAATTCTGTCGCATGATTGAATAAAAAAAAAATTAAATACAAGTTTTAATCAACTTCCTTTACGGTTTTATTTCTACTTCAAATAGAAATAAAACTGTTAACGATCTCCTCCCCCTCCACTCTTGAACACTTCCGATATTCTATCTAAGTCTCTAAAGCTGTCAACTTGAATAGGTGTGTGGTCCTGATTTTTCTTATTTATTACTCATTTATTATTATTATTATTAATTTTATTTTTCCTTTCTCGACCTTTATTTAATCTAAACTTATTTTTATATTTTCCGTTTTTTTGTGTGTTAAATTTTGTTTTCTCAAATCTACTTTTCTGTTTTTACTTGTTATTGCGTCTCCTGTACTTTTTAACCTTATAGTTTACGTAATTTTTTTTTTTTAAATATTTTTATCATTGTTTATTTTATATTAATACTATTTTATTTCGTCTGTTCTTTTATTTGTATATAATTTTCTTATCACTTATTTTTACATAATTTTAACCCTATCTGAATTTACTTTTTTGTATATTATTATCTTACAATGTCAACATTTTCTTAGTTGTTTTTGTTTCTTTTTAACACTGATGAAGCTCTACAATTAATTTTTGTACATACTACTTAGCAATGTCTATAAAATAATAAATAAACGATACCTCCACTCAAAACTATTTTATTATAATAAATAAACGATACCAAAATAACGCTCGAAACTACCTCAAGCAGATAAGATAAGACTGCTTCTTTGTCCAGCCTACTCCGCCGACTGGAGGGATCCAAGTTTCCCGTCACCCTCTGACGACTGTTCAGAAGCTACCTCAGTGGAAGATCGTTTGTTTTACGGGTTAGTGAAGAACTCTGGCCTCCAACCACCACCACCTGCGTAGTAACTCGAGGCTCAGTGCTGGAACCTTTGCTCTTCGTCATCTTTACTCCGCCGATTGTGTACCTGGAGCATGAGGAAGCAGTGGTCGCTGTCTATGCGGATGATATCGGGATCTATGCCTCTAGCGCCAGGCACAAACGGGGTCTCGCCCTTTTTCAGGAAGCTTCTGCCACCATCGTAGCTGCACTGAAGAAAGATGGAATAAGGGAGGAACCTATAGTAATGTCATTTCAGAAAGGCAAAAAGAGCTGATTACCTTAGAGATTGGTAGTTAATGAACAGGGCTGGAAAATCTCCAACTCCATCCTTTACCTTGATGTGACCCCCTAACCACGCTCCAGAGGGCCAAGAACAGTGTCATCCGAGAAGAGAACTTTAACTCCCTACTGTGCATGAGTATATAGGCCGACGACTCATCAATTTTTTTGATGGGTTGAAGGCCTGTTGCAACCCTTTATTCCGAGAGATTCCTCCCCCCCCCCCCAAAGACTTGGGAGGTGGCCAAGCACGATCCCCTTGGTCAATGCCCTCGACGAGAGAAGGGCTTTGGACTCTAACGTCTAAAGGCGACGGGTGACGTACGCTCTGCCTGAAATATTTTCGGTTGACAGGAGATCCTGAATTCTAAAGTTTTTTTTTTTGTTTTTTTTTTTTTAAGAATCACCTAAGACATGATATCTTTCCTTCAATCCTCTATCCTCTACCTAAAATTCTTTCGCAAGACCCGGTGACAAGTTGCCCTCCGGGCGTACATACCTCCTCCAGGTCTATTGGAATAGCACCCAGTAGAACGAAGGCTCTTTCCTGCACGACCTGGCGGCTAGGTACCTCTTAATGCTTGCTTACCTCATTTGTACTTACAGGAACCATACCCGGTAGAACGAGGTCACCGACTTTTGAGAATAAAGGTTGTCACCCGTTAGTCTTATCCTATCTCATTATCTTCCTCGTCAATTACCTTACATAATAAACTGAACACGCTTTGTCGAGGCCTTCTAGACAAGCGGAATAATCTTGAAAATCACCACATCGACACACTAGATAAAGAAAACTTTTTTGCTTTACTACTTAGGTGTAGATCAGTTACCCAAAAACAAGTTGGTGTGCCCCTCCAAAGATAAATTCTAGATCCGTTCCGGACAGTTATCGCCACAAGCAACTGGAATTGATTTGAAAATGATGTTCCGTTCAAATATAGGGCTAAAATTACATGGGAAATGATCAAATACGACCAGTTTTCAAAACCTGGATTATTTCATAGTTGCGTTTCTTTTTAAAGTTGTTTATGTAAACGTTTTGGTCAAAAGTAAGTAGAATCGATTTTACAATGGCACTTTTACAATCCTGTGACACGATTTTTAAATAAAACTACACCAAACTCGACCGGTTAGCTATATTGTTAATTTTTTTTTTTGTTTTTGGAATATATTTTTGAACTTTAAAAAACTCAACCACCGGTTTACCGATTAGGTTTTGTGATGGTCAGCTGTTTTTTGTTTTTTTTTATCATAACCTCTTTACTGTACATTTTCACTCCATATTGTGTCCTGTTAAACTTTTGATGATTTTTATTTGATGTTATTTATTGATTTTCAGTATATTTTTTTTGTATTTCTAGTAGGTTTCTCTTCTGTTTTCATTTTTCTCCTGATCAGCTGTGTTTATAATTTTCCTCAGTTGTGTCCAAAGGAGTGGAACATAACCTATTCTCCTTCAGAGGCAGCGCTACCAATGCGGGTATTTTTATCCGACTTTCGATTATTTTCCACCTTAGCGAGCAATTGGCGGAGATTGGGGGGGGGGGGTCAGATTAATTATCTTTACGTTAGTTATGTATAGAGCTCTAGTCCTTCAACTAGTTTTTTTAGTTAATCCTTAGATACTTTTTATTTACAAAAAAGTTATTATTTTTACTTAGATATTGAATTTTAGAACGAAGACTTCCCTAGGCCATTTGGAGCCCATAATATATTTATTTTTGTGGCCCGGAATAGATGTATTTTAAAGGCATGGTTATAGCTTAAGGGCTTTGGACGAATTTGTTTTTTGGGCCCGGGTTAGATTTATATCTATGGTCTGTGGTGGATTTTGTGACATGGGTGGATTCATTTTTGGGATCCGGATTGGATTATCTTTGGGCTCTGGAGTTGATACAATTGGTTGGTCTTGGGCAAATTTGTTTTGGGGCCATGGATTGGATTCATTTTTGAAACTAGGGGCCGATTATTGATTTGAATCCGTGGCTGATACAATCTTAAGTTCTTAGGCAACTATCTATATAAGAACAATGTTTATCCGCCTATCGTCATTACATTTAATAAGGTTGATCTGTTGCAACAGTTTACCCTCAAGATGTATACATCATTGAACAGCTAAACGTTGCACAACCACACCTGACTGTTAGTCCACTGACATTACTGGTACTATCATCTATCACGCCAGACCCAGTGTAACATTACTGTTACTACATTAAATGCTGTCATGACTGTAACTCTCGAATAGTTACACTATTTAGTGGCTACTTTTGTTGCAATCACTGAAACTGTACACTATTTCACTTTCAAGGCTTATACATGTAATAGCTAACGTGACAGTTTATCCACTGGCATTACCTGTACTATCAACTATTATACCAGAGCTAATGCGACAGTACAATCATACAGTTACAATTAAAATGACGTCATTGATTCTCCAATAGCGGGTATTTGTTGGGTAAAAAATGTATTTTTAAGGCGCTGAACGGATATTTTTGATAGAGAGAATCAGCAGTACTGTCCCAAGAGTCCAAAAGGTGGAGTCGACTGAGCTCAAGGTACCTAGGTTTACGTTGAGATAAATAGAAATTACCCCATTTCTGTAATCAAATAAAAAACCGTCCATTTAATCATAAATATGTACTGAATATAAACTGTAGTAAATACTATTTTCAGTAATTTGATTCATCTAAAATGAAAATCCTTTTAGCGTTCTTGAGAAATTAGTGTTTTCATTAAGTAGTTCCCTAGAAACTTGACCACTGTAATGCAAACAGAGGCAGGAAGCAGCAGGTGATTGGTCTCTATCCTCTGGCAAGCTTATAGTGTACATTACAGCCTACCTTATTACCAAAGTTGTAAATTTATTGTGCAAAAAATGAATTCGTACAGTAACCTTTTGCATGCTAATAAATTGTTAGTTTGTTATAAGCTCATATTTTTGATAAAATACATAACTTCAATAAAAAACAAACACAGATTCATCATAATGTTCAGTATTGAAATAAAATTCTACTACATGTCCAAAGGCTGTAAATTGACATAATGTTATTCTGCTCTGTAAAAACGTTAGAATGTTATTCTACCAATACTTCAGTAACTCGATGCTTATTTGAAAAGTTGGGTAATTTTACCCTTGTTGATTTATGTGCCATTTTGATTTTGGTTGCCTTTGTTATACTGCACATTTAGCTCACTTTCTATTTGTATACGATTAAATGATTATGTACTGGATGAAAACAATGAGCTTATAACAGATTAACAATTTATTCTTATGCCAACTAAATGAACAATTTTTTTTCAGGATAAATTAACAAATTTTGTTATTGGTTAGGTTCTATGGTTGTCAAATTTTCTTCAATAGTAAAAGTAATGGGGAATATTTTTCTCTATCATAACAATCAATTAATTTTAGAACATATTTATCACTGAAAATTTAATTTTAAAAACAATTATTTAACCCAATGTAAATTGTTTATATAACTCAAAGTGTGGCAGTAAGTGAAAGTAATGGGATGTTCATATAACACTATATTTGTTTTTTGTTTTGTCCTAGAGATTTTTAATTGTACAGTGAGAAATTGAATCACAAAAGGTAGCAGTTTTGTGATAAATTTGATCTAATCGAACGGAATCAGGATCTCTTAATAGACATAATTTTATCAACTTACTTTATTGAGCACTATTAATATTTGAGTAAAAACAAAATTAAAACGTTTTTGACCATTATAGCCTTCCAATTTTTTTTTTTTTTTTTTTTTTTTTTAATTATCAGTTATAGGATGCTAAAAACAAAACAGTCATATATTATACAAAATATTTGTTTAATCAGTTATTTAACAAACTTTATATTGTAGTTTTCAATATGTCTCATGTCATTTCAAATTTCTTCACAAAAATTTACAGGACTTATTCAACTACAATATAGTCCTGGATTTTACAAATACAACACTGAGACGTAAAAGATGTGCAAACATCTAAACATTTTTATAAACACCTTAATACACAATATCTATTTACAATTTTATTATACAAGTTAAATATTTCAAAGGTCATACTTAGTCTGATTGAAAGGACAAAAGCTGTTTCTGATTTAAAATCATTCAAACATTCCCTCTAGTGTGATGAATAGGTTGAACAATATCTTTGTTATGATGGAAATTTTAGACAATAATAATACATTTTATTAAAAAATAATATTTCTAGATTTAAGAAAATAAATTTCTAGTACATGGTAAATCTATGAAAAATATTATCTATAGTGTATTATTGACAGTAATTTTTTATTTTTAAATTTGCCAAGAAGTATTTTATGCACCAGATAAATTTGATATAAGGAAACAATGACTTTTTGAAGGTGATTTTTCTATGTTAATTCTTTTGTATTACTATAGTTTTACTTTTAATAAGTTAAAATAAAAAACCTGTTCTTCCTATAATTAAAAGACATTTCATTACATGATATAAACAATTATAAACTTCAAATTATTTTTCATGTCGAATAAATTTTTTTATTTGTAAAAATAAATGCTATTCCATGCTGTAGACTTCCAATAACAGCACTGCATCATCAGTATTCGAAATTATTTTCTTAAATCTTGTTCTATCAATAAAATATTATGAAAACAAAACACAAAATGTTTCAAAATTTCAAAAATGAAGTGGAAACTGGTTAATTTTTTGTTGTATTTTTGATATTTCATGGGTAATTGATAATAGGGTAATTATATTATTACCTAGGTTTATGGAAATACTCTACTTGGTTACAAAAATCTTCAGTTATTGAATTAAGAAAATACTTTTTATTTTCTTCATGTTTTACTTATCTTATTAATAGGCCTCCACACTAGCAGATATTACTAACTGCTAACTTTATCAAAACAAGATTGAGTCAGTGCTTAGAAATAGACTCCAGTTTGTCGTAAAACTAACTTTTTTATTAGTAATAAGTGACTGGACAATATGTACTGATGGAATTTACATAACCTTACCTCAAATTATAAATGCAAAAATAGTTAGATTAGCAACGTATCAGTTTCATATCAATGGTGAGAGTGATATCAAAATGTCACAAGCCACTATCGCAAACTAATAAATTCAGACCAAACAAGACAACCTTTATCAAAACATCTTTTAAAAAAATTAGAAAAGACACTTTTAAACATTTATAATTCAATTGAAACACTTATTTTTGAACACACAATGAAGTTGCAATGGTGAACATATAATTTGAAAGCAGATTACTAAATAGAAAAATTTGGATTCATCGTAAAACTTAAAATTTGATTCTCAAGAAAGAATTAGACTTTCGTACTAGTAACATAAACATTTGAATATGTGCTAACTCTAATTGGAAATAAATTTAATAAAAATAATTCAAATTTAAAGAGAGTTTATTCACAATCAAGCGACTTTTCATTACTCTGAGATAAGTTAAAACACTCAGATTGCAGAGAATTGATGTTTCTTAAGCAATGAATACATGAATTTGTTGTTCAAACATCAATTGTTGTTGGATAATGTGTCCCAAGATAAGCAACTCTTTGCATCTCAAATGCAAACCCTGTCCCGTCATTTAAAATGTTTAAAAACTCCCTTGTTTGGTCTTGAACGGTATGCAATATGTTTAATAATTTCTTTTGTAAAATATTTATTAACATTAGAACATTAGAAGAGGTTACAACGAAGACAATAGTATCAACACTCATGTCAGTTTCAAGAAGAAATTTACTCATAAATTTAAGAGGTAAAGAATGTAGGATTTCATCAGCAAACCATGATAGCTACCAAATATATTATATCCACTCATAGCATATTCAAGCGAGTGAACATTGTTCAAAGTGACCTTTGAAATAAAATAAATGCAATTATCCCAGAATATTATTTGATATCGAGTTGCAACAACTAAATCGTATTAACATTATATACATAAGATTTTCAATATAATTCATAAATTCACATGATGGTTTATATTATATGTAATACAACTAAATTTTATATGTTTAACAAGAATTTCCCATATACTCTACAATGTTTTCATATACTATATATTTTGTTTTAACTAAAAGAATATTCATATACAAATCACATTGCAATGAATATCAAACCAAGTTATTTTTTCTTTATATAAAGTTTTAAAATGTAACAAAGTGTAAACATATAAAGTCATCAGTTGATGCAACCATTGTATAATAATTCGATGGTGATAATATAATGGTCATAGTGTTAAGGCACTTATCTACCAAAACATTTATATTAAACTTAGAAGTATTCATTTCCATGATGTATTACCACTTAAATACACAAAATTATAGTGTTATGCAAAATTTGGGATATGTACAATTATCAGTTGAAATATAACTATTACTGCACAGAACTAAATTTTCTTATACATTGGAATATTGTAGTTAAACTTAAAAATTACAATTGAGGCAGTTACAGAAAAATGTGGATTTAAGCTCATAAACTCTTTTTCCTGAGAACCACAATTTATATTTTTTCGCAATCCTTGTTCATATATAAGTTTTAAAAAAAAATGTCTTCCCAGAATAATATCCTCCTTCTCTTATATTATATCCCTTATCTTTAATATAAAAAAAAATAATCCAATAAAATAAAGGAAAAATAAATTTTCAAACAATTATAAACAAAAGTTATTTAACCCTCAGTCAGATGCTACTAATATTTGAGGTGAAGTACTTAAATGTTTGTGTATCTTTGAGGATTTCTCAAAAGAGGGTAGGGAGTTGCTTTCTAATTTCCCATTCCTCACTCTAGGATAGTGATACAATTTTCTCAGTATACAGTTGACACTAGATGGTGATGTTTTAATCCACTGAATGAATTTTCCCTGACTAAATAAATATTTTTTATTTCATAAATTAAAAATTCTTTTGTATGTTTTTTTTATTTACCTACATAAGTCATTTATTTATGCTTCTGCCCCTGATTTCATGATATTTATTGCTCATATTATATTCTCTATATAATTTGTGAGATAAATTGCACCCAATCATGTTCTCTGAATATTTTTTATGTTAATTACATGTTTATGTAAAAATGTTATTTTAAAAAGTAAATATCATTATTTTAAGTGAAAACCTAAGGATCTTCATTTTTCCAAAAATCCAAGGAGAAATTTAATTTTTAATCTCAGTAATGATTGGCGCCTGAACTTGTTAGCATTTGTAGTAGTACATCCAACGAAGGGTTAAATACTTAAATTAAATTTTATGCTACCAAAAGTCTTTAGATTTTAAAAATTTTTTTTACTATAAATAACTGTTGAGTTTATGTTCATTTTTCAGCCAATGCCATAAATCATTTTAATGTTTCAGGAAACAAAGCATGTCATTATTCATATATGTTATTTAACTTCTACAAAGTTAACGGAAATGTATGTAACCATTAATACTATTTACACTTAAAATGGTTTAAATAAATAGAATCAAAGGTTCTATAAATAATTATTTTCTCTTTTAATTTTAAGTTTGAGGGACTAGAAATAAATACCTTCTGGTTTTAATTCATAATGAGTAAATGCATAATCATATTTAGTGTCATCCTATATCAGTGGACATTGACAATTAGGCTGCAATATATCAAGATTCATAAACATTCACTAGAAATTATTGATATTACCAGTTACTATTTCCAATATAAACCATCCGTTTGTTCAAAACATTTTCCAGTTTATTAACTTGTTGATTATATGTTTATTTCTGTTAATAAAAATTACATACATACTGGATAACCGCAACATACCAAAATCAATCAGAAATCAATACTGGTTATGAGCTGCTATCAATGTTATAATATTTTTGTAATTTTACTGAGCAAACTGTTTTTCTACTTGTGCTCCTACCACAATAACGTAATACGACCTCCTTATTCTATTATCTAGGAATAATTGGGGAATGTTTGTGCTAAAAATAAAATAACCACAATGATTCTTCTGTCCTCCATTGACAAGGACTCCCTTGGAATTTTATTTATATCTTGAGCAATCAGAAATCGACTAATGTGGTTTCTGTAGAGATATAAAAAGGGAAAAATACTGTTTTTGGTTATTTTTGTGGCCAGTGGGACCATTTAATAAGGTTACTTTAAATTCCTAATAGTAACAGGTAATAATCCATTATCAAATATTAAACTTAACTTCAGAAAAAGTACACAAACCACTGAGTATTACATGAATAACTGATTGAGGGAGGAGATGTGGTATCAAATCAGAAGACAACAAGCAGTTTCATGTTATCAACAAATTGAATTGCCTCAAATAGAAGAACATAGGATTGAAAGCTGTATCGATCAACTTGTTAAAATTGGTGCATTGTGGGTTACCAGTACGTATTAGATAGTTTTACCAAAATTAAGTTCATTTAGCAATATCTAAATATGAGTGATGTAATTTTATTAAAAGTCAAAAAGAAAAACTATAAAATTATCTGCAAAACCAATTATCAGAAGTCTACTGTATAAAATTTAAGACAGTATTTTATATTCCTTGATTCATTTAAAAAGAATCCAGAAATATAAAGAAATCTAAATATAGATGAGATTAAGGTAAATGAATTGAGGATTAATTCATTCACCAAAAAATCCTCTATATTGATTTTTAACTGATTTTATTAAAAATAAAACTACTCAAATCACGTATGACCTGATTTGAATATCGCTAATTCATGTCACGAGCTTATTGATGATCGATTACTTGTGCTGTTTTATTGCAAAACAAGTAATGTACAAGTAAATTACATATAACAAGAATCTACTGAACAAACAACATTCAATCATTTTATTATTGTTACTAACCTCTACTGTTAGATGCAGTTACATCATATTATTTCCAACAAACATTTATAATATTTTTATTTTGTTATAAACTTACCAATATTTTTCAGAACACAGTAAGAGCTTACAGCGATAAAATATCTTGTAGACCACTGTATACAATTGAGACAATGAGCTTGGAAGAACTATGACTTACATTTATTCAATTAAGGAAAATGGTCCACTATTATCAAACATCTAGATAATTTTTGTGCGTTTATGTATTACACACAACAACGAGCTAGTGCTACATCGAACCACTTATAAATTTACTTTAATTAGGCTCTAAACAATCAGTTTGGTTACTTAACATTGTACACCTATTATGTATTATAAAGTTGTATTCGAAAACTATCAACACCGATCTACATAAACACAATTAAACATAAAACACAATGCTTTATGTTTAATGTTTGAAACATTCAAAATGAGGAAGTAAAACAAATAAAAAATAGAATAAATAATATAGTATCAGTATCGATTCTTTACAGTAAATGGCACAAATTTCAACCCGATTTTATTGTTCCGTAGCCAATCAAGCTTACGGAACGCGCCACCTATTTGGTGTTAAACTTACTGTGAATTGCAATGAGCAAATAATATGTAAGATATATATTAAATTATATATTTAATAGTTAAATTCCCTAGGAAGTAGGATAGTATAGCCTATACACAAATTGACGAAACATATTCACCATGTTGCTCTGATCAAATAATTACTATACAGATCACTTCATTTTGAAGTATAATTAGGAAAAGATACAAATGTTTATTCATCTTGGCACATTTCTATTTTTAATGTGCCACTAACAATTTATCCTGATCACTTGTATCAATCACAATAGAAAATGGCAGTGTATTTCTTTTCAAAGTTCAGCCAATCTTAATCCATCGATCAATGGAGTATTCCAGAGCAGCCAGCCACCTAAGAATAAAATAGCGTTCTGAATTACTTGAAATGAAACAGGGGAAAGCTTTTTTCTTAGGAATATCAAAAGATTGGCAATAGGTTTCAAAGTCCATTAGACTAGAGGATTTAATAATTCATCATCACACAATATTTCATATAAAAAATATAATTAATTTACTTCTTTTAAATTACGCTCAATCTGTTTAAACAGAAATAATTTAATATTAATAAAAATTCACATTACTTTTATCATAAACCACAATTTAGAAACATCAAATATACTTAATGAATGCGATATTTGAATTTAAATTGAAAATTTAATTGATAAAAATAATAAGTAATAAGTTATTGTTATGAATTAATTTTTTGTTTTTATACATTTAATCATTTTTTCAAATATGATTAATTATAGTGTATTTTTTCTTTAAATCTATAACATTTTAGTTTTCACTCCTGGTGTTCCTTCCTACCTTTTGTTAAATATAAAGACAGAATAATCAATAAAAAATTTTAAATTAAATAAAATATTGAAAATTGAAACAACATATGAAAAAATATTTCACAAAAGCAAAGATATTATAAAAACCATGAGTTCATATCATCATGAAAGAAATCCGCTAAATGTTCCTGGAGGCCTGATAATACTGATTAGGATGACCATCAAAGATATACTTTGAATGCATTGCACAAATGCAAGGTGATCACTCTGAAAGTTTTTCGCCTACAAGGGGAGTCCGCCAGGGGGATACACTAGCATGTTTACTGTTTAACCTGGCTCTAGAGAAGGCTATAAGAAATTCTGGGATTCAGGCAACAGGAATTATTATAAATAGAACCGTACAGCTCCTAGCATACAAAATTGATATAATTGGACACTGAATAAGGTCAGTCAAAGAGACATTCCTCTCTTCGAAACAGCAAGAAAACTTGGTCTAGTGGTCAACCACAATAAGACCAAGTATATGATTGCTGAACAACACTTAAAACATCCTAGGGAAACGGTAGGATTTGGAAATTGTCTCTTCGAATGGGTTTCTGAATTCACCCCATATCTGGGCTCACAAGTCACATGCAATAATGCCATCGAAGCAGATATAAAAAGAAAGGATATTAGCCACAAACAGATGTTACTTTGGATTGGGGCAACATCTATCAAGCAGGCAGGTTAATGACCAGAAAAAAAACTTTCTCTTTACAAAACTCTGATTCACCCAGTTCTTACATATGGAGTGGAGACATAGACAATGGCAAAAGAAAAGTATCACAAGTTGACCACATTTGAGCAAAAGATCCTCTGAAAGATATTTGGACTGCCGTTAGTTGGGGGAGAGTGGATCCGATGAACAAATGAAGAGGTTTACAACCTCTTTAGTGAGCCTGATGTTGTTAGTTTTATCAAACGATATCATCTGAGAAGAGGTGGAGATGTGTCCAGGATGGAGGAACAGGAAACTCCTATAAGATTAATGATGGTGATAGTCCATGGCCGGAGGAGAGTTCGCCGCCCCCCAACTTCGATGGATTGATTGTGTGGCTGCGGATGCGAGGGGTTTGGGAGTCCACAACTGGATGGCAGCAGCACAGGACAGAAACTTCTGGAGGTTGCTAGTTGAGGTGGCTTGGACATGTCAACGTGTTATATCACCAAACTAATAATAAAAATAATAATAATGAACATAATTAGTTAAAAACAAATTTTTGTTTACCTTTTCTTATCCAACTCTGTATCAGTGTAAAAATAAAAATGTAATAGTGATGGTTCAGGAGGAAAAAGTTCGAACGAGAATCTCCTTGAGGCAGAGGTCAAACTCTGAACTCTATAGCCATGAAGACATACCATTCCTGTAAAAGAGGATATATATTTTGATTGATTGAATTTAGGTGTAATTGGAATTTTGATGATTTTTTAGTCTGATTTTTTATGACCACCATGGATCATTATTTGACTAACATGGTAATAACCATATACTTAAAACCACAAATGCAACTCATAATAATTAACAAAAAGATAAAAAATAGGTTAGATGATAGTTTATACCCTTCAATATTAATTTTTAAAATAAAGAATTAGTTATTTGAGCCAAGAATTAATATAATCTAGAATTTAATCTAATATAAATATCATATAATGATTTCCTTTTAACCTTGGAATAAACTAGTTTTGGGTTAATATTATTGGAATAATAATATTCTGGAGAATCTGTCATAGCCCGTGTCATTTAATGTTGGTACACTGAAGTGAATCTTGAAACTCCCAGTTTGTTTTGGAAATGGTGGTAACATTTAGATAAGCATTGTGGGTTGGCCGAAATTGAATGCAGTTGGCTTCAAATTTGAAAGTGTTAAATGACTCATCCAAGTTTAGAATTCCTTATGACATTTAAAATAAAATAAATTAAATTATTAATAAAAAACCCTTTAAGACCATAAACTTTGATTATTATTTCTAAGGATTATTATTATTGTTTAACAAATTAATTTTAAGTCAAGTATAAATTAGTGAAATATTTTTCTTACCAATAGCTTTTTCAGCATTTATGTCAGTATAAAAATATAAACAAGCATCCTTCAAAATACAAAATCTTCTTCTCCACGTCTTTCCACGATGATGAATAAGTGTAGATAGTGTTCCAACACAGTCAGGTTCATGAATTTTTGTGGGAGGTGCTTTAAGACATTTATCAGACATCCAAGAATAAACCTGTTAAAAAAAAAAAATAATAGTATCCAATATTGCTATAATAGATTAGGTTTTTAATCTTCAAATGGACTAAATCACAGTTATAAATCCCAACCATACTCTTAATATAGTTAGAAAGGGGGAAAAAATGAAACTTGTCAAGTTATAACTTTAACATAATGTGCTACTTTTTTTCAGAAGTTTCTTTTAAACCTTTTGTTTTTTGTATTATAGCTATTTTTCATAGAGACAGTTCCTCATACCAAGGGTTTACAAGCTTCTGCTAATGCAGCAACCCACTGTTCTGTCTCGGCAGCACTTGATGCTGCTAAATGTACACTGGAACAACCTTTTCTTGAAATTTTGAAACTGTGAGGTCTCTCTGGATCAGAAGTCAAAGAGACCATATGATCAGTGACCCTTAATGCTCCTAAAGGCTGCCCTCCCTGAAAAATACCAGAAATGAATGCATAAACCTGTTTGTGATCCTTTTACAATAGAAATATTTTATTCAATCATTCAGAGCAGCAAAATATTAAACCAGTAGTAAAAAGTTTTGGTCTTTCATTACAATTATAATAGTCATGGAGTTGGGAATCCAAAAGTCTAAAAAATAAATAAAGAAAGAAAAAATAAATAAATAAAAAGGTTTGGTACACAGATCATACAACTTTCACTTACTACTCTACTTTGAGTTGAAATTTATTCTTACTCGTTTCAGAACTTATATTTTTGATATATTTATGACTAAGTATTGTCCGTACCCCATTTTTGTGACTAAAGCTTTTATCATGTTAAGAGTGATTTAAAAAATTGGGGAGGGGCATAAATAAATAGTAAAGTAAATAAATATCATGTTACAAGTGAGGAGAGGAAGGAAAAGAGAGGGGAGCTGGACAGGAAGAGGGAGAATAATTAAAACTATCCTTAGGACATGATTCTCCATTAGTATTTTATAATTAATCTTTTTTAGTATTTATATTAAATATTCTTCTTGTTTTTTATGAAATACTTTTTTATTAGTGTCCACAGCATTATTTTATATTATCTCATAAAAAATGATAATCTAATTAATTAATTTTTTATGCAATACGATTGTAGTATATTCCTATTGAAAGTTAATATATTCACTTCTTAAAAGTAATATTTTTCAGACAAATTAAAATTATTTTGTAAAACTTATTTATTTCAAAACAATTTTTTTCCCTCTCAATTAAGGTTATAAATCAACATTATAATACTTATTCATGTTACCTACACAAATTGCTCCTGAAATGATATTTTAATGAAAATTTTCCAAAAGTGGTTATTTTGACTTTTGATAGAATTTTTGCTCAATTCATTTTTCCATTTGAATCTGATATTGGGAAGTGTTTTGACTCTGAAGTTTATGAAAATAAATTAGGAACAATTCATAGGAATATGAAGAAAAATTGCTGTGTTTAAAAATAATATGTGGTGATGGATTCATTCAAAATAAACTAAAAATGGCCATAAACTTTCTGGTTCACTCAGGATATTTTTTTTTAACTTTTTAATTCTCTCAGGATTTTAAACTTACATCTATATATTCTTGAAAAGTGAGCTGACTTACACTCTTTATAAATATAAATGTCAATCTAAAATAATGACTATACTCACAAAATCAGACTTATAGTGGTATAAGCAGTGGTCTTCTTTCAGAATGAAATATCTGAGAACCCATACAGGTTTTAACTTAGATGAGCTAATGGACATTCTATACAGGCAACCACATATCACTGGGGAGGGTACACTAGCTTTTGTTGAAAACTTATCGTAAGTCCGTACTACTTCAAGTTCAAGTGTATCTGATCCTGAAATTTTAAATGAAAATTTTTTAGGCCAATTTCTTCTTTATAACGATGATAATGTAATATTCAGTATAATTTTTACCAGCATGAGCGAGTTTTACAACTTCTGAGTGTGTGGCATCTAATACATTCGTATTGTTGACACTAATAATTATATCTCCGACTTCTAAACCAGATGATTCAGCTGGTGTTCCACTCTCAATCGCAGATACAACTACCGGCTTAGAACCATGAATCCGAAACCCAAACTCTCCAGAGACTCTCCGGACCAAAACCCTTTTATCTGCTTCAAACGATTTTGAAGCCAGTCTTTTGTACATTTCCAAACTAGATTTCCTGTGAACCATTCTATGAGCAATCGCCTGATACCTTCTTTTGAATTCATTTTCTGATTGAGTTGAATCGGAAGAATCTTTTCTTAATCTCTGATGTTCTTCAGTTTCCTCTTCTTCTGTTATAAAAAAAATAATGGATTAATTTAAAAAAAATAAAAATCAATAGATATCAGAAAAATAAGAACCATCAAAATTAAAGCTTTGAATAATGAACATTCAAATTGGCAATGATTTACATTAAAATATCCAAACTGGTTGGAGATGGGTGGAATAAGTAGTGATTTATTATTGTTATGATATTGGAGTGGAGTTCATGAATCAAAGTCACTTGCATTAGAACTTTAAACTTTTTCACCCTGATGAAGAACTACTATTCAGGCTGAAACGTTGGCACGTAATATAAAATAAATTTAACTTCTTATGAGTGTTCTCTTCATGGACCACATTCCATGACCAATGTCTAATTATATGATTATATTTAGTTTTAAATAAACTTTAAAGTATTATTCTTATATGATAACAATGATTTACTGTTATTACAGAAAAATGTTATATTTCTATTTAAAACAAATGAGTACTTGTTCTCACACCATGTTTCGAAAAACCGAATCCACCGCCTGGAACATCGGTTTGAGGTATTGCTACAAATCAGATCAGTTGCCATTGTGGTCTTGCAAGGTGCCCAAAGGAGGGTATTGGCTAAGTAATTATAAGTCAGGGTATGAGTGGCAACTAGCCAAAAGTCGACTAGTAAGTTGATCTTTTGTGAAATATAGTTGGTCTATCTCACAAATATTCAGGTTTTCCATGATTTCTTATTTTTTATCAGGATATTAGACCAGTTTAACTGAACTTATTATTCTCTACTTCTGGCAGGGAAGCTTTGCATAAGACATGAAAAAAAACAGGAACACAATGTCAGAAAATATATTTATTTTTTTATAACTTTTAATTAACTGGAGAATTTAAAAGGCAACACGATACTTACAACATTGCAATGAATAAGATAGGCTTGTAGAGGTAAATAAAAAACAGATCCCTAAAATGTTTACTAACACTGAACCAACAAGTAAACATCCGAGAGGTAGACTGAAGCATGGGTGAAATGATTTTGTCAAGTCTGATCTAGTATATTTGGGTTTAGAAGGGCATCTCTGAACAGCTGTATGTAAAGGGTGGTATCAGTATCAAACCTGTAGCTTCTCTAAATTTTCATTATTATTATTACTAACTTGTAATTAAGTGTTCAATTATAAACAAACCTATTTTAATATATTACATTATTTATAGAATATGTACATTTATAATGATAAAATCAATTCATTTGAAAATATTATAAAATTATGTGTTTTTTCACTGATTTTTATTGATTTAGTTTTACTCTTCTTATTTCCTGTTCCTTTCCTTTTATTCCTATTTCTAGATAGTATTAATACAAAAAATAAATAAATAAATAAATAAATAAATTGAAAAGAAATCAGAACCACAATGAAGTCTTTTCAAACCAGAGAACACATATATCTTTTCATATTATCATTTTAATTTGCATATGCTTTGACACCACAAAACCTAAATTATTCAAAAATATTTAAACCCTTATAGATTTTTTTAAAGATTAAAGTTACCTGCAACTTTAGACTCTGGCCTTTGCCAAAATTGTTGTTCCTCTGCTGCACCGATGTAAACCCAAGTGCCAGTGTTGTAGGCCTCTGACAGGACGCCCGTCCACTCATCATCATCATCAAGGCTGCTTGAATGTAATTTCTCCATACTGGCATCAGTTGAACGTGCTAATGGACTGATAAGAAAAATATATTGACATTAATAAGTAAAGCTAAAGAACAATCAAGGAAATTTAAATTCAGAATGTTTCATCGCCAAAATAAAATATTTTTTAGTATATTAAAATAATAAACAATTTAATAGTCTAAATTAAAGTACAGTAGAACCTCGCTTAACTGTCCAAGTTGGGACTGAGACATCTCCTGTTAAGTGGGAAAGCCGATTAATCCTGGGTGTACAAAAGAAAAAACTAAAATATTAATTTAACTCTTATATCAGGTAAAAATTAAAGTGCAATACAAAAGACAATCAGGCCATATCTATATAATATATATTGAAGTTAAATTTATTAGATACATGATTAATTTAAGCATATCAATGGTCTCGTTTTCTCTATGGTTGTCACACGAAGTCAGTTATTTTGTTTTACTTAACTTGTTTTATCGTCTTAACGTGTTTTATCAGCTGTACAACAATAAAAAAAATTTTTTTTTTGTTTTTAATGCCAATTAATCTGATGAACTGGCTGGCTAAGCAGAGTTCTACTGTATATTGAATTAATATACTAGTACTATACCGGATCTTATCTTTTCTTTCTTCTCTGGCTCTTTCCTCTGACTTTGCCCTAGCAGCTTCTGCATGCATACGATGCCTTCTTTCCTCTGATCTAAACCTTTTTTCTGCTTTCTTGTACAACCTTGTTCGATGTGGAGTTCTTGGAGAGTCCTCAAAACCAGCAGGAGGCTGAACTATTGTTTCTGCAGGTTTCTCAGCAGGCTATTTAAATAAAACAAATTCAGTTAGTTAGTCAATATGACATAGGGATTGCATTGATTACTCTTAAAGCCAATCTTGATGCTTGATCTGCCAATAGAGACCCTTGATGAATGAATGAATGTGTTTGTTTAGTGTGCAGCAATCCTACTACTATTTACTGATATAAAACTACCTAGCTGCCACAACAAGAGTCATCACACAAGCATTTTATTATATATTATATTGTTATATTCATAAATATATTATAAAAATCAATAAAGATTACAAAAGAATCTTCTGATCCAATGAAAGCCTAATGTCATACGTAGTATCTCTCAATGGCATTTACGAGTAGCCCAGAGAGTTGACTAAGCATAAAATTGGTACACGAAAATGTGAATTTCCTCTTCGGGGATTTCTCCTCCATAGGAGAAAGTAACAATATGTGGATTAGTACATTATAGTACTCCTATTTTTCAAATGTATATTGGACTTATTTATCACTTCTGCCTTCTCCGGATCTCCCTCCTTCCTATACTTTTTTTTCCTTTGGTATGGCTGGTTCCTGTAAAATTTGTCATTCTTGACTGTCATGGTTTACTAGAGTTAGTGAGTTTTTTACATTTTTGAACTGTGTCAATGAAGCTGAGAACTCTAAGTACATTTTTGGAACTAAAATTTCAATCAAGGTTGGCACCTCATAGATAACTCAATATCTGTTTTCAATAAAGTCAATAAACCTAAAAAAATTAGATAATTCAAAAAAAGATCGTTCTTTCTACAGCTTTGACTTATTGACTTTATTTTAATTTGTTAAGGTCAATAGCACATTGGAAATGTGAGTCAAGTTTAATCTATCTCAAATAAAGTTCTGTATAACATTCAAGTTGTTACCTTAGCTGCCTGGGTTTCATACAACATTCCACAATGAGAGCATGTGGAAGGAGCAGTTTCTCCCGTAGCATTACTACTAGGTTCACTATAGAACACAGAATCGCTGCCAGGGCTTACTGATCGCAAAGACTCTGCACTCAGTGCTTTGAGTCTCGCTGAGTCTGGGCTTGTTGCAACCTACAAAGTATCAATTATTTATTATAGGTGGCAACATGAATAACAGGATACAGTAATTAACTTAAAAAATACAAACCTTGGCTCTATGGTGTTTGCTCGGGCTGCCACCAGGACTGTGGACTGTATAAGGACTCAGTCTGGAACCTGTCACTACTGCTTGATCTTCTTGTGGACTTGGTGATTTAGCTGCTGATATAGAACATCGTCTCTTCGGCAGGTCTTCTCCAGGCATACTTTTTCTTCTAACAATGAAATGGTTAATTTTTACTACTGAGGAAAGGGCTGGCATGTAAACAACCTGTAGATAGCTGTCTGGGGAAGAAGTTTAGGAAAGAGGAGAAATCTTTAGCCCGGAATGTTGGGGGATTTTTATTTATTTTTTAAATAAGCCTATGGCTCATCTTTACTAAACAAAATGTACATGTGTCTGCATCAGACAAGTTTTCAAAAGCTGGAGGTAATGAAGGATATTTTCTATATAATAAAATGGGAACAACATCATACTTAAACATTTAAACAAATAATTTTTTTTAAATTATAGCAGTCTCTAATGAGGTAAGTTTTATTTTATTTAATGCCTAAAAAAAATGGTTACAATGGGATGGTGAGATAAAGACGGTATGGATGGCCATTATTACTATCTAAGAGAGAACACAAAAAATAATAGTGGAATTATATTTCATCCATTATCTCTATTTCTTTCAAAATAAACTCCCCACCTGCACATATAATGGACCGTTATTTAATATAATGTACCTGATCAATAATATATAATGGACCTTTATTTTTAATTCCAGCATACTATTTTTTTATTTATTAAAACAGGAAAGCCTTTTTTCTTTTTTTTTACTAAGTTTAACTGTCAATACATACTTAAATACAACACAATTTTCCTTACCTGGTATGAATTGTTGGACTTTTGACTGGAGGTGTTTTCCGCCTTTGATTCTCTCTGGCTCTTTTGTTCTTTCCACAAGTACATTCCTCACTCGACTCATCACTAGTATCCTGAATTCCGATTCCATTGTTTAATTTTCCTTTCTATTTTGTCATTACAAAAAACATTTAATTAAATATTGTTCATATCAATAAAAATAATACTAAAATATTTTAACTATCAAAAGAAATAATGAGAATAAAAGTGGAACCAAATTCCATTAAGATTAAAATAAAATAGGATATATTTTAATTTTAACCATCAAAGTTTGAAGAAGTTAAATGAAATAAGTTTTGTATGTTTTTATATTTTTTATAAACTGGTGTTGGTAGTTGAGATCAAATAGCTTAATCCACTTTAATTTTTAGTAGCTTCAAAATATGTCAAAGCCTTTAATTTAGATAGTGTACACTATCTCTTTTACTACTTGACCTTAAATGCAATAGATCATGTTTGTTAATAATAAAACATTTTACAGAAAAGAAAAAAAAAAGTTTAATATTGATTAAGACATTTCAAGCAACGAGAATAGTTGGATTTTACAAAGACATATCCGGGAGTATAATTTTTAATTACTAGTGTTACATCTTAAGACTAAATAAGAAAATTTGTCTCTTAGAAAAAATAAATGATTTATTATCATAACTACAACTACTTTAAATTTTTACCTTTTCATCAGGTGTCATTCTTTGTGACAACCAATCTTCTTTCCTCAATGTTTCAGCAGGGCTTCTTGCAGTGATTGGAGTGACTTCCCTGCTTATCTAAAATATAATATGTTTTCATCAAAAGTATGTTTAGTTGTAATTATCTTTACAGAAAAAATCAAAAGTATTATTGATTTTTAAGATTTAATTATTAAATTATACATTTAGCTTTTAGTTGATCAAATTTAAAAGAAATCTATAAATGGAATTTGGGCCGGGTGCGGTCAATTAAAACTCAAATAGTAAATTGGTGTACTATTTTATTAGAGCCAACGTTTCACCCCACGTTGCAGAGCTTCCTCAGAGCTAAAAAAAGATACAAACACTTAACATAAGTAAAAAAGTAAATAGAAAATTACTTGGGTATAAAATGAAACGTAAAATTTAATATGAAAAATTAAAGGTTATTAACAATAAATGAAAACGGTAATAGTAACAGATAAAGAGAAGAAATATTGAGGAAAGTATATAATTATGTAAGAAAAGTATGTATTTGTTATAATTATGTAAGGAAAGTATGTAAATAAAAAGTTAAAGCAATTCCAATACTGAAGCCTGAAACTCATAACCCACCTTGGACTCTAAAACAACCTAAAACTATGCTACATCTTTCCCATATAGAAAAAATAACACCAAATTTGTGGAGTAAAAAGAACGGTGTTTGCCTTTCCTTTAAAATATTCCAGAACATTTTTTGATATACACTGACGGTTCCAAATCAGGAGGCTCAACCGCCTCATCTTTTGTCACCTGTAATACAACCCATATATTTAAATTATGATCAATATATACCGCCACATTTCACGTGAGAGCATCAGCCCTCCATTTTTGTCTTTCAATAACTCAAAAGATAATTCTAATAATTTCAGATTCATTGAGCTCACTAAAAAGTTTGAGAATTATGTACCTGGAACATCTAATCAACATAAGATTCCAATGTTTCCTCTTAAAACTATCTGATCAAGGTAAGTCCATAACTTCCATTAGGAGGGACCAAGCCACATTGGCACTCACGCTCCCTGGCCAAGGCACCCACACTCCCTGACCAAGGCACCACTGTTCTTACCCTATTAGAGGCCAGTTGTAGTGGATTATCTAATATATGATAGTTAGGTGAGCCAAGATGGCTGTAGAAATGAGAGTGGGGAGATAAAGGGACAAATGACTTGAAGGACAAAGATATTTGTAGGTTAGTGACCGAAGGAGGAGATTCTTCAGAACAGATGCAGGTAGTAGAGATATGGTCCTGAAGGTATGTGAATAATTGTAAAGGTTGGTAAAGCAGAGTTTATTTAATTTAGTTTATATCTGCCGAT
>NW_027108038.1:278382-333405 GCF_000696795.3 Halyomorpha halys | reverse complement strand
TCTAGAATCAAAATAAACAACGAACAAACGAAAAACGACAGGACTTTTTGAATGCCCTAGTAACTTGCGATATTACTCTCAAAAAGTATTTAAAAAAACTATAATATTATAATATTGTATTTATCTTTAATACTTGATTTTATTTTTATATAAATGAATGTTTGTCTAATAATTCCAACTCGTAAATTTATTACACAGTAGACCTCTTAAAACAAAAATATCTGACAGATGGCAGGCCTTGTGGGATGAAAGCTCTCCGAGTAAATGAAAAGAAATCAAATAAATAGTAAAAGCCTGGTCGACATCTTATCACAGCGGCTATAAGGAGTAAGTTGCTCTAATCCAACTTTACTACCCAACTTACCTCTTCATTAAGAGAATAGGCCATACTGTCCTCAGGTACTATCACCTGATTAGAAAACTGCCACCTCTAACATAACAATATTGTCTGTCTATTTTCACAATTACACATTTCTTTGAAGAATCCCCTTATTATTTATTAACAATAAACAGAATAGAACAGACCCCAAATTTGTCTGAAGCTCTCACAGATGAGGAAGCTAAAGTCACATTGGTGTTTAAATTTTTAAAAGCACATCACCTTCTTTCTAATTTATAAATCTTCTTCGATTTCAATTTTTTTAATGTTGGAATCATGTTAATGTGTAAATGAGTGAATGTCTGTGTGCTTAGCTTTATAATTAAAACAATCCATAGGCATTGATCGCCAAAAATGTTATACACCTTGAAACAAACTAGCAGTATGTAAATAAGTATAAAAGATTCATACCTGAACTGGAGTTTTTTTTCCAGGAACAGGACTTCTGCTTCGAGTTTTCTCTTTTTCAATCTCAACTGGAGTAATGATAGACTTCTTCTGCCAAGGGCTTCTAGCTAATGGATAAAATTTCGATTATATAATGTTGTTTTATAATTTTTAAAAAGTTTCGAAATCGTCTAAAGAATTCATGTAGTAGCTATATAAGAAAGAAAACCAAAAAACATTACATTCTAGAAATGTAAAATATAGTTTCTTCCTTATCCATCTAACAGTTTTTCTTAGTACATATAATATTAACCTTAACGCTTTAAAAATAGAGTTTTATAAAATATGTTTATATTTTCAAGATAAATTTTTTCGCAGGTAAACATCTTTATTTCTTTAATTTTTGTTCATGCTGAAAGAATAAAAATTTTTATTATTATTTTTTTGTAACAGTATTACACACTGAATTGAAATAAAATCAATCTATTAATTTTTAATTGTATAAGTTATATAGTAAGATAATGTAAAATATTATATCGTAAATAAGGATATTAAAGTACACTGTTTGTGACATAGGAATTAAGAGCACTGTTTGTAACAAAATATTGGTAGCAGCATCACATTTTTTTTTAGCTCAGTCAGATTTGATGCCCTGTCATAGCAATGAGTCTTAGCGTAATATCATACACTGTCTGGGTGCTTCTGAGAAGTCTGAACTGTTTCAGCGGATTGCGATATACATTCCGATCTATTGCCTTTTTTGATCCATGGACATTACATCCACATGGTTATTCTTTCTCATGTGTAAACGTCAGATCAGATAGACATTTTTTCTACAGAAGAAACATTATTAATTTTTTTGTTCTTAATGATTTGATCAAAAAAGGTATATGTATAAACCATATTACTAATAATTTAAAAAAATTAAATGGTATTGTTAGAATTTAACAATTAATTTAAGAAATTAAAAATTTAAATTTATAATCATCTTAGTCCACTAAAGTAACTACTATTAAAAAATATTTATATTAATTTTTTTCAGGTTGTCTTATTATTATTTATTCTTTTAATTTTCATCAGCAATCATCACTTGGTTTATCTTCCTTGTTTTAATATAATCTATAGTTTCCTCCTTCTATTGTTTTATTGTACAATGACCTGGTTAGTATTTTAAATTAAATGCGCTTTATTGTCAAACTGATTAATTCATGATAATTTTCCAATGAGCTTATACTTTACAAGACAAAATTGTGTAAACAGCTATTCAATAATTGTTTGATTCAAGTAGTTCAATTTACCAGATTTAATTGGACTTTCAGGCCGTTCCATGCTTGTCGATAATTCCAGAGTGAACCTTTTCTTCACTTTTGTTTTGTCATCTGATGTCCACTTGCTAAATTTAAAAAACAAAAATGATCAATTTTAGTTACATTTTAAAAATAACTAAGTAAAAACAAGCACAGTAGGTAAAAAAAAAAAGACCATGCTATAAAGAATACGGAAGTATGGAACATGCTTATAAAAATTAATTTAAAAAAATGAATTGGCCCTTTGACAAAAGTCTTCGTTCCAATTATCCATTATTAAATCAATTGTCCAGTTGTGACTGGTTTTCTTTTTTAAACCTCTTATTTACAGCACAAAATTGACTACAGTTTATTCAGATATTTTCAGATTATTATGATTTGAGTACCTTTTCCTAGTACGATCTTCAAAAGGTGAATCATAACCACCTGTGGACGAGCAATGACCACTTTTGTCAGAATGCCCTAATTTTTCACTGCTTCCTTCAACACTATAGCTAAAATGTCAAAAAGTGGAATAAATGCAATAGTAAAAGGGAAAAAAGTTTTATAAAAAAAGAACAAAACATGCATTTTTTAATCAATTTTAATTTAGACATCAATTTAGTAAAAATATTTAAAATATGTTAAAAAATAAAAAAGCAAAATTTTATTGGATTTATTATTATGGAGCATTTAAACTATTTACTTTTAATGTTAATATAAGTGCAATAAGTGCAAAAAAAATACATTAATTAGCTTCTAATACTTACATTACATAGAGAGGAATTTAAACTAAAGTTACCTTCCACAAGTGCTGCTTTCAGGACTTGAAGTGTCTCCATCACCCTCCCGCCCTTTTTCTTCACTTCCTTTCTCTTGCTCCTCTTCAATTAGAGGTGGCGAAGAAGGTACCTATTAAAGTTAATTAAGTCTCATACTTAAAAATATCATCAACAAAGGTCTTAAAACATGTAATATTTTAATATATATATTTTTTGTTTCAAATATAATAACAAAATAGATAGAATATTGGATCCCTTAACTAGGGGGTGAAACATTATCAATAACTCAAGGTAGAATAAAGATTAAAATGCTTGATAAAAAATTAATAGAACAAAAAAAAATTTTTTTTTTTAAATCATAATATGAAAACATATGATCATTTTAGCTGAGGTGAATGATGTGCCACCTTAGCAACCTTGAAACTTTAGCAGTGCCGATTCAATCCCGGCCTGGGTAGGTTTTTTTTTGTTAATCTTTTCCTGGTCATTTATGATATAAAGAGAAGGAATTATATATAGGTAACCAACCCATTCTAACCAAAGTGGAGGGGGGGCAAGTTTTAATTCCATGTGGCCACTATAAAGAAAAGTCAATCCACCCAGACCTGATTTGAACCAGTAGATTGAGTTGACGAAGTGGATAATAGACCCCCCAACTCTCTTAGCTACAAACAGCCTGGAATGCTTGTTTTTTTATTTTGTGATGGCCCCAAGGAGTGAAAACTCAACCCTATGGGGGAGATTCTCAGAGATAATGGGGAGAGGTTCTCACCTGGATTTCAGATGATCAGGTAGGGTAAAAAAACAGAGAAAACATTTTACTGGAACAAATAGTAAATTGGGTAACTCAAAGCCTTTCATTAAATAATTCTATTGCATATAAGTTGTATATAGATTCATAAATGAAAATTTAACTAACATTAATAGTATCTCAGTTTTTTGTAAAGGTATTATCCCTTTTAGAGTCTTTATTTTCTCAATTTTCTTCAACAAAACATTCAGTATTAGTGACTTTGTGAGGAATTCTATTGACCTCCTGAATGACTTTGTCAGTGAGGAGCTGATTTCTCTCTCATGTTTTTACCTATCATTATGTTACTGTATGTCAATAGTGAGCAAATGTAGTAGAGACAAAGTTTCGGTTTGATCGAGCTCTTTTTGAAAATTTAATATACATTTCTTTTTTTAATTAATCTTCTTTGTCTTGATTGTACTTCTTGAGATTCCGAAATAGTTAAAAAAAATTTTAACTTGCGGTTTTCTCTAAGATAATTTGCTGATTATTAAAAGGAAGTTTTAAATTTTGTCATATCAACATACTTTTAATATATTTATTTTATTTCAACTCAAATCAATTTAAAAAAAAAAAGATTTCAAAAAAATATATACACAAAAAACAAATTCTCTAAAACTGGGTCCACTGGTTGCGCACTGTCCTTTTGGAGAATTCTGTAGTTCAACTATCATTAACTCTCCAAGGACAACAAAATTAAAAAGAAATAGTATATCATTTCAAGACTTTTATCAATGGTTTTTCCATTTACCTGACCATTACATACTTGTTGCTCTTCGGTTGCATCCGTCCTTGTTAGGCTGTACAACGAAGAACCGCTTTCAAATGATCCAGTCCCAGGCTGTTGCTGTTGAGGTCTACCACTGCCATCTGAATTGTTTTCTGTAGCAGTGGCATAATCATCTGTTGTTGAGGCTTCAGACATGTCTGTATTTGTCCTTCCGGAGTCTGATCTCGCAAAGGCTTCTGTTAAATGAATTTTTAGTATCAATCATACATATTACATGATAAGAAGTCAAATGTAATGTCTACTATATTTTCCTAAGATAACTAAATATTCATAAAACTCCAATCCCTGCATGAAATAATACATATAATATATCTGTTTATTTTTTAATAAATATATAATATTCCAAAAGATGAAACTTGCTACATTGAAAAAAAAATTAACATATTTTTAAAGGAGTACTAGATTTTAATAATATATCCTTTCAAAAATAAACTATTAACAATTCTTGGATGTAAGAAAGGATTTCTTAATTCAAGAAGGTGGGCGAACTTGACTTTTTGCTCATTAAGATGCAGTCATTGAACAACTGTTCTTAAGTGAATCTGTCCCAGAATATTTTTATTAATTATTAATAATTACACTAGCCAAGCAATCACTAAAATAGTCTTGTTTCTTCTTAAAACAAGTTAATATTTTAAATATATGATACATATTTAAATTTTATTGTATTTAAATTACCATTGCTACTGAGAGTTTGGGATGATGAATGGTGGTAGTCAGATTCTGGAGTTCTTGTACCAGGACTTCTCCTTTTCCCTCTTAATGCTGGGGATAGAGGTCTATCCATTTTCCTGATAAATCAACTAAAAAAATTACTTATTGCTTACTTAACTTATCTCATTAGATTACACACACACACAAAAGGAATTCTTTTTGTTGCCTTATACATAATTAGTTTGTTAATATGTTATAAAATATGCGCATTATAGTACATAAGTAAGGTTTTCTAAATTAAAAATATTGGCAGAATGTTAATAAAAGATATTAATAAAGATTCAAATTTATAATTGTGAAGATATTTTGGCTTGTGTAATATTTATAGTACTGAGTATACTATTTATTATGACTCTTATGACAATGAATTTACTTTATAACTACTGGTCGTTAGACCATTCTTATGCCTCTTCTATAATTATATTTGTATTTCCCAGTTTCACTTTCTGATGTCAAATTTGAAATTCTCTAAAAACCCTTTTTGTCACTTTAACAAATTACCACAAGGATTCTAAAAGAGCAAGAGAACTATTACAATGTTAAAATTGTTCATATCATGAATAGTGGATCTATCGGTATATATCCATTTACCAATAAATCAACAATATATATCATTACATTACATAAGCTACAAAGCCTATTCATTTCACTTTATTATTGAACTAATTTGGAACTTTTTCTTATTTCAAAATACAGAAGTACGATATCAAAATATAGGTTTTGACAATGAGACACCCTAACCAATAATAACCATTACACAATTAGTTAATAACAAGAATTACATTAAATTTATAGTTAATAAAATTTCTAATGAAAGAAATATGTGTGTAATTATAGTATATGGTTTAACTTGTTCTTACATTTCTTTTTCCTTTTGCATTGAAGTCCTTGATAAAGGTTCTGGAGTAATATCATGAATTGGAATTGTGACTGCTAATGTAGGGACGGATGGACTCTTCTCTTGTTTTGTCTTTATTTGAATATCCTGAAAGTCATTTAACTCAATACAAAATCATTTAGAATACGAATTAAAAAAATCATTAAAATCCAAAATAAAAACTACTGGAAACATAACAGAAATAATACAGCTTTAATACAGTAACAGGTACCTGCTGCAATATTCATTCCAAGGTTTAAGAGTATGTACATAGTTATTAAAACTGAAATTCAAAAGCCATTAAAAAAGAAGTCTATCTGTACACATGCTGCCTATATTAATAACAAACGGTCTTCTATAATAAACCAACAATTTTAATAGGATATCTATAAGTATAAATATGAATGATGAGTGATAAGAAGAAAAAGTATAGCTAATAATAAAAAAAAAAAAAAAACGCATGATCATTCAGCAATAACCGCTTAAGGCCTTTTAAAAGGTATATTTAAAAAAAATTACTGGTTCATATGCGGTCTCTTCACATTCAAGTGCATCTGTGTCCATACTTGAGCGCTGGGCATGTTGCATCATGAGTAAATGTTTTCGCCTTGTAGAAGGGGTCATTGAATTTAATGCAGCGCTTGGAGTTAGAGATGAGCTTACATCCGAACCGCTCATACAGGTGCCAGCTCCGTTATTATCTGAGTCAGCATGCAAAACCTAAAAAGAGTTATATAATATATAGTTTTGTAATAGGAATAATGAAACAACTGGTCGTTTTGAGACACCTCAATTAAAATAGTTGTAAATTAATCAGCAATTCAAATTTATTTCAATTTAGGTGTTCAGAATAGTCCCATTATTCCTGCTGAAAGGCAATCTACAGCAGAACTCTGGTTAATTGGCTTTTAACTTGCAGTAAATAGAAAATAAATGAAATGCTGAGAAAACCGATAAGTTAGGTAAAACAAAACAAAATAAATGACTTTCAAATCAGAGTTTTTTTTACGGAAATACATGTTTTGAAATCCCAAGTCCATATAAACATGTCTTCGAAAATGGTCTTTATATGTTTTTTAAGTGAACAGCCTAGCTCCTTAAGAAACCCTTAAATATGAATTTTCAGAGCAACAAAATAGTAATTTTTTGGTTAAAATTTTTGCCTTCTAGAGAATATAAAAGTTGTGATTAGAGCACAGCACCATATTTTTTCATTTTTATACTCACGATTGATCTAGATAAGGAAGATTCTATTGTATTGTAATGATATTTCTTATTTTTGATTAATAGAGTTAATTTAGTGAGTAATCACATAATGAAATATTGGATTTACATTTAATAACTGATTGTTATGATACATATTAAGAAATAGCCACATTTCTCCCAAATTTGCACATATTAACAAAATTTTATATTAATCTAATTATTTCACTTCTATATTCCCATGTAACCCTAAGACCCTTGCAAATACGAACTGTCAGGATTATTCTGTTATTGCAATTATTTTAAAATAAATAATTTCAAGGACTCGGAGAGAAATATTATTCAATGCAATTTACTACTCAGTATACCTCACATGTGAATTAGTATCTCTCTAAAAAGAAAGGAAATAAAAGAAATATAATTTACAGTCATTTGAGATTCATTCCACATGCCATCAGAGTGATCCTTTGTGTTGAGCGAGTCACATGATGCAAAAGGCGAAGGGCTAGCTGGAGTAAGGAGACCTTTTCCATCACCAGGACTTTCCAGGCTTGACTTACGGAACATATCTTGGTAAATTAAGTTCTCATGGAATTCTTCCTCTTGAGAGTCTGCTGATATCTTTAAAAATAACAGAAAACTAAATAATTTTCATTGGAAATTTTTCGATAGCATAATTTAATAACTGATATGATAAAGAAGTAATGTAATGTCTAATACAACACTTCAGCTACAACATATTCTTTGTAATACTTCAGCTGAATTATATCAAATATATGAATGAACACTAGCTTTGTTAATTTTTTTATCACAATAAATAAAATTGTATTTGAAAATTAAAAATAATGGAATTTTAAATAAAGTTATTAAGATTGCCTTGTCCATTAAGTAAAAATGATAAATGGTAATCATACAATTGACATTTTCACTTTTTAAGTTCGCTAAGCATACATCATATTATCCTGGAATGAATTTAACAAGTAGTCATATTATAATTTTTTTTTTTTAATTTTTAAAGAAAATATTTACCAGGAGCTTTTGTTTTTGAGGACTTGTTATTTCAAGATCCAGGTCGTCATGTGTAATTTCTGACAAACCACTTTTCTGCAGCTCTCCATCAGATAGTGTACAAGGTTCTCCTTCATCTTTCTGTTTATTTTCTAAAATTTCTCCATCCGATAGTGTTTTAGCTAACTTTTTTTTCCCTTTCTTTTCAAGTGGTTCAAAATTGATAAAAATTTCTTTTGGACTAGTTGGCAAATAAGGTGATCTTAAATAAAAAGAGAAACAAAACAGTATAAAACAAACAAGACCTTTGATAAATCATTTTTTCTTTTATAATTAAAACTTGTTGAAAAATTACCATAAAGGAGAGAATTAAATTCTATTCTTTTATGATTTTACTTACATATATATTGCATAAATTTTATTTTCTTTGAGGTAACTATTGTATTATACAGTTACCTAGGCTCTTCTGATTGTGTTCTCTGAAGAGGTTCGTGTAATGTAACATCTACTTGTTGTTGTTGCCCAATTTTGGCAGCTTCTGAAAGACTTTTCATTAATTTTCTGTTGAGTGCACGGTCACCATTAGTCTGAGCCCCTTGAGACACCATTCTCACCTTTAAAAAATTAAAAAAGAAATACAAATAAAAACAGTTAAAATAAGACCAATGCTTTTGTATTATTCAATTTCTTTTTAAGAGCTCAGGTTTAAAAATAAATTAAATATTCCTTAAATATATGCACACCACACCAGGTTTAACCAATTTTTTTTCTCTTAATCAATTTCTTAGCTAAGATCTATAGTAGTAAAGATGTAAAAGTATTACCTTTAACATTAATAAATAGAATTATGGAACATATCTCTTTTAATTTTTATCTAAACAAATCAGTAGGTTTTTCTTTATCATAGATATCATGGTTAAGCCATGATTTATTTTATCATAATACAATATTACCGAAAAATTGGATTAGCTAAATCTATTAATTATTTATTATTGAATAAAAATACCCTTTGAACAGTCCTTGGACTCAGAGAAAGGTAATTTGGAGGTAAAGGTTTTCGCCCAAGGCATACTTCAGTCTGAGTTGCTTGTGTTTTCATAGGTGCTCTCTTAGCTTTCTCTAGAACAGAAAGTAACAATAGTATAGAATATAAACTAAATGAAATTAGGATAAAACATTTATTGGAATAATAGATTAAAAAAAATGGAAATTTCAACCCTTAACAGTTCATCGTAGGTCATTAAGTTGGAGCAAAATGATTCGACATGAGCAATCAAGGGATAAGAAGAAAATAATTTTTATTCTGAAGCTGTAGTTTCCCGCTTTATTTTTCTCTCAATTTGATTGTCTAATAAGTATTCTGAAAAATAAATACACATATCTATTTATAATCTACACTTTGATACATGACCTTCATTGTTTCTTTTTCTCTAAGCTTGTCTTACTAGGAATGAAAAAAGTAAAGAAATAGAAAGAATATAAAATGGGAAGGATTTGAAAGTCATTGTTCATGATATAAAATCATTCCTGATATTAAATTTAAAGTAAAAAAAATTTTTTTTTTTGGCAGTTATGCTAGAATGACTCGGCTATTTAGGTTTCTCAAAATCTTGCCAATCTATATCGTAGCACTTACAAAATTATACATATCTATGGGTGAGGAATGAGATTCAGTATTTTTGGAGAGAAATATTAAAAATCAAAATTCATTAGTTATGATATTAATATGAGAATTACCCATCACTATAACTTTTGGTGTGTCAGGAATCTTCTTTCCATCAATCAGCCTTTCTTGGCTACAAGACGTGATACAGCTTCCACTTCCAAAACTGACTGTGTCTTCAAAAGATTGCATAGTATGAGATCGTGCAAAACTAACGTGCTTTGGTCTGAAAAAGAAAAAAAGAATTTTAATCATTAGTTGAAAGCTGAAAAGATCATTTATGGTTATTAATTGTTTTGTTATCATATAATTGAACAACACATACACTGCGATCATTTTTAAACTTACAATTTTATAACTTACACAATAGTGTAAATTCAAGATTTAAAGAATAGCAAACAAAACAAATAATCCATTATTACTTTTTGAAACCTTATTCTATGAACTTTTATGTCAGACATGTTAAATTTTAACACACTCATACAAAAATAAATATCTGATTTGTTTTTAGTGTATTACCTGTTTTTATTAGGTTTATTTAAACAAACTTCACAAACTTCACTTAGTTAAATATTAAAACTTTATGGATGGTAATCAATCCATAAAATATTTTTATTTTGTTACAATATATCACAAATACGTAATATTCAGTTGTAATAAATTAACCAATGAATAAATAATTTACTATAAAAGAGCTTTATTAACCGAATTTTCATACCTCTTATTTTGTGTATAAATGTATTTAAAATATGTTTCATCATTATCTTCCCAGCGATTCTCAATTATTTTATAAAAACTGTTTTTCGTTTCAACATAACTGCTGTAACAAGTGCAACTGCTTGTAGTACATCAGTTGTATTAAAAGTTGCTACCATTTATAGAGTATGAAGAAATTTTGTGTTCAATATTTAACTGGGTCAAAAACTACATATACCAATACAGTACGGAGAAAAAGGAAATTACTGGCCTAGATAAAAAGTTTTATGATCAATAAAGGATTTAGTTTTACAGTGCTTGGGAATATAAATGTTTAGATCAGTTAATTATAAATACATAATAAAAAAATAAATAAATAAAGGGAACATTTTTACTTCACTTTATGGTTTTAAACATTATTTGGAGATTTTGGAATGGATCGGTTAATAAATACATAAATGTTAAAATTACATTAAGGATTCAATAACAATTAATTTTTGTGTGGTTCATTTGTTTGATAAAACTGCACATGCATTTAATTTAAGGTTTTTTTTTTCCAAAATAAAATACATTGCATAGTCTACCAAGAAGACAGTCTTTTTTTGGATGATAAATCAAGAGATATTGTCATTCAAAGGTGATTAGAAGAAGATGCAATTTGAACTTTAAAACAGAAAAATCTGGTATCATTCTATTAAGGCCATTTGTAGCCGAGGGAGTAGAGGCGTCACTTTACTCAAGTTAGCAGCCACACTAGTTTGAATCCAGCCTTATAGGGTGGGATCCTGCCCACCCAGTTTTCAGTAGAAAATAGGTATATACCACTGGTCTAACTTATATCACTTTGTTTTTCTTTAGATCTCAGCATTAGTGTATTTTTAGTATTATCAGTCTGTGATTTTAACAGTCGTTAATAAAAAATAAAAATAAAAATAAAAATTCATAAGTAAAATATTTGCTATTATTATTCAGCTATGGAAAATGCATGACTATATTTCTTGCTGAGGTTCTCGAGAATTTTGACTGTGGTGTTTTAACAATCCAGATAGTTTCGAAGTATTTGACCACAAAGAAGATTCTCTCATCAGCATCATTTTCGACTTCAAGATCATTTTCTTCATCAGCTGAAAAAAAATTCCTTTTGATCATTGTCTGTATGAGATCTTTGTCTTTGCTACTCAATTTCCCTCTATAATTCTTATAGGCTAAATATTGTTTATGCACCACATTTCATTACAAAATATACAAGAGCAATATGTCCTCTTAAATGGAAAAGAGAAAAAAAAAGAAAGAAAACACAGATTCCCTAAGACCAGGATTATGTACTCCTCAGTCCTCAACAATTTTCTTTTTTCCATATCTTACCTAATAGTCAAAAACATTATGAACTTATATTTCAATACAATAAAATAATTAATCAATGACATTGTCATGTTGGTTCTAAACAGATAGAAATGATAAGATTTTTACAAAAATGTTATAATACCTAAAGAAGGAACATATTACACTTTTTTTTTTTATTTGAGAGATATTTTTTAGCTGATTCTAAGAATAATATGTTTTGAGCCATCTTTTGTTAACATAACCAAGGGGGAATGATGAAGTAATTGGCAATCAAGATCAAATGTTATCAGTTTTTTTTTTTTTACAACCCGTTTCAAAGTTCATGTTTGTCATTTATTCATAAAGGAGCAGACATAGCAGGATGGAACAATTCCTAGTAATTATCATGCAAACATTTTTTAAAAGAGACTTACATTCCTTCCTGACCAGTTCCAAAATATAAAGATGATATTCTGTTTACATATTCTTAGAAATGACAAGGTACCTGTGAGGTGCTGTGGGTATCTGAGGAGGTGGTGGCGGGGGAGGCAGGTGAGGATGTGCAGGACAGGGCTCATGCCGTCCAAGTAGGTACTCGCTACTGTAGCTCATGTACCTCCGAGGAGGGTAGCCATCATAATCTGGTCCTCCTCGCAATGTCCTCCCTCGCTCCTAAAAGCATAATGGTTTTGCTAATTATTAAATAAAAATTATATTAATAAATATATATGTTGATAATTTTTCTGTTGTCTGTTAATTATATTTATTTTTGAGATTCTTGAGGATCAGTTAGTAAAACAACTATATTAAGGCGACGTTTGAGACTTCATTGTTTGCATCGTCATGCCAGTTGTCTATTATAGTGTGTAGTAGCTATAGTGTGTCTATTACAGCAATGTAGAACACACTGTAATAAACAACTGACATGACAATGCAAACAATAAAGTTGCAAAACATCACCTCAATATAGTTGTCTTATTGACTGATTCTCAAGAATAAATATATACTCATATATTACAACAGCAGAAATAAAACATATATTACATTATAAAATATAGGGCAGTGGTTTATATATAATGACAAAAAACATACCAAAACAGATTTTATAATAGTAAATACTTCATAATAGTAATAGTTTGCCATGGTATCATTAGATTAGCTAGTAAAAATTTATTTTGACAAAAAGGGACATTAGTGTATCTATTTTATTTCAATCATTCACTAAGGCAACTGAGATACTGCTTGGTATTCCTTTTATTTTGCTTAATTTTCTGCAGTAGAATGAGTATTCTTCAAAAATGTGGGCTATTGTAAAAGACTTTAACAATACTGACATTTTGGGGGTGGTGAGGAAGGTGATTCTTCCAAAATTAAGTGAGGATTTGTTCATATGATTATATTAATTACTGTTTTATTATTATTATTTGTTTTTTAAATAGTACTTTTCCTTATATTTATTTATCTAAATGTTATTCTTGTACTTAATAATTTCTTGTGTTTTGTTAATTTATTTGTTGTTGTTTGATCGTTGACTTTTGAAATTCTATTCAAGTGAATTCTTTGTATATTATTGCTACAAAATTTTTATGTAGAGCCTAGTGTTAACTTTTGTCATTCAACAGAGCTTATCATGAAAATAAAAAAGAAATCTTCCATATTCTTCTGATTTAGTTCTTAAACCGCTAATTTTTTTTTTTTTTTTTCCTTAGAATTCTGTAAAATGTAATCCCATTTAAAGTAAAGCCTCTTAGATTCAAATAAAATGAAACAAATGTGTATGGCAATAGAGAGAAAAATGGTTTAGGGCTCTTTCTAATGAAATACTGAAGAACCTTCTTTGGTTACTCGGAAACAAGAGGTATAAATTCATTACTTCTGCCCCTCTACATTAATGTTCCTGAAAAAAAAGAAAGAAAGAAATGTAGATTTGGATTCAAAATCTATTCTACTTGCAATATTCTTTATTGGCTCTAATAAAACTGATTGTAGTCTGCAGACAATTGGAAAGAGTTGATGTACTCTGTCAATTATGGGTTGATTCAATTTGCTTTTAGCTTGGTGAGGAAAACCAATCCACTAATTGAATAGCTTTCCTTGAGAATACAATTTAATCAACGATAACAATGCACAAAGGATTACAAAATAGACTAATAATTTCTTTAGGATTGGGTTTGAATTTAAAATATCTATTCATAGAAAAGAAATCTTAATTTTCTGATTCAATTTAAATTTATGAACTGGACAAGTGCAGTTGAAAACAATTTTCTGCACAATTATTCTTAGAGTGGTTGAATATGAAGAGAACGAATAAAAAACAGTGCAAAGTGAGTTTAAATATATCATGTTAGAATACTCTGTACATTTGTTATTTTATTTTTTTCATTTCTTATGTTTTGTAATTATATTCAGAAAGTGGCATAAATTTGCTTGGCTTCATACTGCTATCTTCCAGACTACCAAACAATCACAGCCTCCTCTAAATTCTAACCCCTATTAAATTTATGATATAGAATATTGGTAGTCCAGTGATTTATGTACCCACTATAGACAGTTGACACAAAAAATGGTGGTTATGTAAATTATATGTATATGGTGGTTATGTTTAATGTTTTAATTTTAGTAGATAATTTTGTTTTTTAGGAAGTGCATAGTTTTTTATTATTATTGGCCAGAGCTCAGATTATTTTCTTTTTTGTAAGTTATATATTTTATGTTCATTTAAGCTTCCTTTAATGAAGTGTATTTGAGGAGTGGAAGTAAATTACCTTTTTATTTTATAATAGATATAAGAACCTAAGGTAATATACTTATATGAAGAAATAATTATACATTTCAAAGTTGAATCCTGGAGGATTTTAGAAAGTCATATTAATACGAAATTCATAAAACTAGTCCAACTAGATAACAAACTTTTCCTCTGAGCCATCTTTGTAAAATTAAGTTGGTAATTGTACAACCGGGTTCGTTTTAACAGAAACTGAGTTCACTTAGGAGAAGTTCTAATAACTTTAACAATACATTTTCAACTTGAATAGAATTCGCGCTTTGTTTTATCTTATAAGAAGAAGTCTTCCAAAACAGGATTAGGAATATCGTGGCAGAGGCCTCTTGCTCAGCAGTTTTTTTTCTAAGTGGATTCTTCGGAAGGTCTTCCTCTTAAGTTGTCCACTAAAAACAGTAATTGAACTCGCCGGCAATTATATGCTTAGTAAAGTTATTTTAGTCTTAATACATAGCTGCAGAAAAAACCTTGCTTATAAAACAAAATTGATGAAAACACATAAATAGATACAAATGCAACAATAAAATACTGAATCGTAAATGTAGCAACAAAACAGGTCGGGTTGGTTTAAGATTCTTCTAGAAACAGGTATTTTTCGAAAGTCTATGAATTTTCTTTTACTATTAACTAAGATAATCGAAAATAGAGATAAAAGTCGTGACTAATTACTTCTTAGAAACAGGGTTTTTAAACTCATTTTCATTCAGTTGATGCTAACTGCTCAATTTTTTCTTTCTTTATCAATTTACGCTTCCTTTTTTCCCTCCTTTCTTTCCTTCCAAACCGTATATTTATAATGCTCTCTATTCCCCTTCCATTTATCTCATATTGCTCTTTTCCTGGGACTCAATGTATTATATAAATTTTATTGGAATTTATGGACTTATCAAATCTTTGTTAAAACTTACAATACGCACAGATAAAAAAAATAAATGAATAAACGAAGTTATACATAAATAGAAATTTAGAAGTAACTACGAATTAAATAATTGTTGTGGCAGTAAAGCTATAAAAAAGTAATAAATAAGTTTAAAAATAAATAAATAAGTTAAAAAAGAATAAATAGGTTACAAAAAAACAATAAATACTATTCAAAATCCTAAGAGCTAATTCTTACGCAGGTAATGATGAATAATATTTTAGACGAGGATTGCCATATCCTCAATGCCTGCACCTGATCTTCCAAAAAGGTCCGTGTTTTATTTGATATCGTACTCCGAGATCCAAACCACATTCCACTCACTGTGAATTCTCCCATTATTCTTAAATCGCAACGTCGGACTCACGGCCACAGCTGTCCACCGGCATTATGTCTTGAGTTTCTCGCGGATCCGTCGACATCTGTACAATAGTGGGTGTAGCAATGATATGCCTAGAGTGCTGCAAGCGAATGCACCTTTCTCGAAATAATTCGAAAATAAGTCAAAACAGCAAATATACAATGTATCCCAGTATTTAATTTACACTGTTTTTGTGTATTTAAACTATTTTACATTACTTTAAAAGTCACTCTGACTATTAATCTTTATTAATAGTATTCACGATTTTTTACCTAGATTTTTTAAAATGTTTCTATTCGAAATGTAATCAATGCTAACATCGGGTTTTAAAATGTTGAAATTAATATTTATTAATTAATATTTATATTAATTTCAACTGATTTCACTATAACATAGTTTCTTTTTAGTTTATACTTTATCTGTTGAATTTGAAATGCGTTAAGAATTCATGATATAGAATGTACTTACCATCCTACAGGGCTCTTCCTCGTCCGGGAGCCAGGCGTAGGGGTCATGGTGGTAGTAGACGTGGCGGAGAGGATAGTGGTAGGGAGGCACCCAGCGGGGCAACGGGGCCCACTCCTGGGGTGGCCTGCGGACCAGCTCGGCCAAGTTCTCGTCTGAGGGCACCCTCCTCTTCACGCAGACCGTGAGGAGGCTGGGACTACGAGAGCTGCAACTCGAGTCCTGGAACAGTACCCCCGAGCCATTTCAAAAGTAAAATGTTCATTCATGCTAAACAGAATTATTATACACATTAATAATTAGTAAACAGGTAAAGTCATGGATATTCATAAGATCAAAGTGAAGCTAGAAGCCAGCTTGGTAATTTTATAAAAATAGAGTAAGAAAAATATACTGTTTTTTTTAAGTGATAGGAGGAAGAAGGTATTCGGAAGGGGCTAAAGAAGAAAACAGATGTAACAGAGATATAGAGTTAAGATCTGGAAGTGTAAAGTCTATAGTAGTTGGTCAAGGGGCGAGACTGGATAGCATCTAAAAGTTTCAGACAACCCAAAAAAGAAGAGCTGAGAAGGGACAACAACAGAAAAGTAAATAGCGAGAAGCCGATAGCTTCATGTAATTTCATAGAAGACCAGCAGGAATAAGATAAATCTGATTATGTATTATTTATATATTGTGTATTTACTTATACATATTTCTATGTAAGTATTATTTATATGTATAGATCCCATGTAATTTGTGTTGGATTCTCAGTAACAGATTAAACAATTCCTGATAGTCCAAGAGCCCTAGAGGAGAAAAAAGTCAGTTATTTTACCCCTATTTTTAATTACTTTAATGAAACCTATCTATAGTTACAAGCCAAAATGGATGATTCTGTCAAGTATTGTTAGGGGGAATAAAAATGGCGGCTATTTCAAAGCGTTAAAGAATATATATTTTTTCAATTAGAGCTCATATAAAGAAGAGTAAAATTTCTTAAAAATGAGCGCTTAAGAACTATTTATGTTTACTAGCTCCAGACATGTACGTTTTTAAAAAGCAACATTTCATAAAAAAATATATTAAAAAATCAGTAGTTAGTGAATTTATTTTGGGAAATCTATATCTCAGAAATCTCATTAGGCGTACAGATTTCTATTAGCACTTATGTTAAAGCTAGTTTAATATGCTATAAAGTTATGTATGGCGTTTATCTTCGTAGGAGTATGAGCAGTTGAAGTTTTCTGTATTTAAGATCTACTTTTTATCTGATAAGCGTGTCGTGATCGACTTGTTGTCATAGGAATAATCTCAGGGGGGAGAAGGGAGAATGAAATGCATATTATGTTTATACACTGTTTCGGTATCAGGTGCATCCAGCGAAGTGTGGATAAGTAATATATATGCTAAAAACTATTTTTTATATTTTAAATCACTTATGAAATTTTCAAGATAAAGCCTCAAGAAGAAAATAAATTTCCAGACCCAACTTTTGATGCATTCCGTGCATGCGTTACCTAGAAAATTCGATTTTCCGACACTTGTTCACGATAGATTTTTGCTGACTTAAAATGCAATTTAATTTTTTTATGAACTGCAATGTATAGGTTGTACTATTTGTTCGTAAATATGAAAAAGTTATGGTAATTACATATAACAGTAAGACTGATAATTAGATTTCAATATTTCACTTTCGCGTTTTTTGGGTTTTTTTGGGGGGGGGGCAGGAAAATGTATCATGAAAGAATAATATGACTTACTTTTTTCTAATCTATCAATAGCTCGCTGAGTACAAATCACACTGAAACACAGATGTAAGGCTTATCTACCTACGTAAAAAACATCAATAATTATTTAAAGGACCAAAAAATACACATCCAGGGTAATTAAAAGAACATGGATAATTAATAACTTTTGATCCATATGAAATATGTTTGAAACTATTAAATGTTTTGTCTTCTACAATCGCTCTAAAGTCCATGGTACACGGAATTCCACCTCAGACATTGCAAGTAATCGACGATCGACTTGGCCACCCATGGTCTACAAAGTCTGTAGAGTTATCCGAAACAATAATAAATAAATAACTACATAAATATTAAATAGTTCACCCTCCTCTTTTTACTTTGAAGAGATTAATAAAGCTATTATGAGAAGGGGCCTTAAAGCGATATAAAGACACTCCCACTTAGCATAGGAGGATCAAATACCCATTATAGCCTCACTTTAAGCCAACTTAAATTTTGTAAATTTAATCTTCGTCGACTTAATCTGTATTAAATTAGACACCAATAATTTTGTTCTAGTTTAAAATTAAATTTAACAATTAACAGAGGTCCGGTAAGATGCAAATTTATCGTAATTAATTTAATTTTGATACCTGCTGAATTTATTTTACTTATTTGGAATTAGTAATTAGTAGCTATCAGACGACATAGCTTACTAAAATTTAATCTTCGTCGACTTAATCTGTATTAAATTAGACACCAATAACTTTGTTCTAGTTTAAAATTAAATTTAACAATTAACAGAGGTCCGGTAAGATGCAAATTTATCGTAATTAATTTAATTTTGATACCTGATGAATTTATTTTACTTATTTGGAATTATAATTCCTAGTAGCTATCAGACAACATAGCTTACTAAAAATCCTTGAGTTTCTAACATAAGGGTGAGATATTTACCGAAGCATTGCTATACGTAGGTCACGTAGTATGTTAACATTTTTTTCTGTATTTAAAAAAATTAAGTGATATAATTATTTCATTAATGCTTAATTAATAGAATAAGAAATTCAATAGAATTTTAAAATAAATTGTATTGATGTATTTTTTTTTTTTTTTATATTTGTTTTTGAAAATGTTATAAAAGACACTTTTATACCCTTGTAAATTGTTTAATACTTTGACTCAATTTGGGTTTTTACGGGTGTGCAAGACCTTGAAAACAAAAAAAAAGTCAGAAATTGAACTAAAAAGTTAAGACCCCAAAAGGTACTTCTGTAACACCAGCTCGATTCACATACCTACAGACAACTCTCCAATTCAATTAGGAGAGGTAGCAGAGGTGAAAAAAACCCTTCAAAATCATGGAAAAACATTTCAGCATAGCGTTCTTTTGACTTGATTTCATTCCCACTTCTATAGTATTGTTCTGCGAAGAAAACAACCATATGTATTGAATTTGGTGCACGAATGTAATAATAAAAATAATAATATTTAATTTATCCTGGGACTAATCCCTGTATAATAATATTACAGGTGTCAGAATTATGCTTAGAGCATTAAAGTAAAATACAAAATGTTCAAAATAAAAATGAAATTATAAATATAATTATGAATATTATCATTTATTGTTTATCTAATTTTAATATTCTCTTTATTTTCTACACTGTTTAGTTTAAAATTATTTTCAAATGTAACGTACTTAACTGCCATCCCCACTCCTCCTATTACAAACGGTTCACTCTGACTTTGACTTCTGTCAAAACAGGTATAAATTCAGTCTCGTTCATTTTTTCCCTTTTTTTATTCTTATGCCCCTTTTTCATCTCTTAGTTTGTACTTCTTCTTATTGTCTGTTACATCTTGCGTTTCAATTTCTTGTTTATAACCTTTTATTTTTCTTATTTAATTTTTACGTTTTATTGTATACCCTTGTAATATTCCATTTACTTTATTACTTGTGTTAAGTGTTTGTATCTTTTTTAGCCCTGACGAAGCCCTGCAACGTGGGGCGAAACGTTGGCTAAAAAAAATAGTTATTACTATTTGAGTTGTTTTTTTTCGCACCCAGACCATATTCCATTTATTGAAATTATAAGCCATCATAAGTATAATTATGATTACAAATTTCATAAGATAAAAATAGAAGAAATAAAATAAAACTATAATCATATTATAAATGACAAAGTGACTAACTTCTAATAAAAAAAATGGAAAAAAAAGTATCAAATACGAGTAAACTAAAAATAATAAACAAAAGATACAATTACTGTTAATATACATATTTACAAGTTACTGACAAAAATCAGAATTATCAGATACAGAAGATAAATAAATAAATCAACATAAAAGGAAATTGTAGTGGGGATGTATATAAATTCCTGGAACCTTCAAAACCGAGTTCTAAAAGTTAAGTAAAACATAACCCCACCTATTTCACTGCGCACAAAATTCAAGTTATTTTTTGGTAATACGAAAAAAACCTCACATTGCTGTTTTTTTATACCAGCAGTAAAACAAAAACAAATAATATTCCATCCACAATGATTAATCTTTAAAAATGTCATGTTACGTTATAAATTAAAGCATTGTTGATAATTAACTGATGTCATCGTCATTGTGCATTCACAACTTCGAAAATAAATGTTTTTTCTTCTTTTTCTTGTTACAAAAATTATTTTGAATAATGATATTTTAAACATCAATTTTATGTTTAGATGCAACTGTATAGTAGATCTCCGATTACTGTTGTGGGATTTGAACCCATAACCTTCTGAACTAAACTCTGGGACCATCGCTAAGATAGATAATACATAATTTTAAGAAAGATTTTTTTAATTATGTACAAAAATAATTACATTTTATTTCAAATATTTGATTTTTGGGGGGTAATAATAATGTAATGTATTTAATAATAAATAGTAAATAATATAGGACAATTCAAAAATATAAAAAAATTATTATATTGCAATTTATAATTAATAAAAGTATGAATTCAGAAAAACAACACAAAAATTAACTAGTTTTAAATTTTTATCCATACTGTCCTTTATTATGATGTTGCGGTGACTCTATCCTCAGTGAGTAGGGTCCTTTCACTTATTACCCGAAGCCTCTGAACAAGGACGTGAACAAAGTGAGTTCAAGTATTGTCCAAGGGCTGAAGGGCCTATGTGGGTCTAATAGGCTTTGATCAAAGGGTCAGGGTGTTGTCCCTTTGACCCCAGCCGGCTAAATCTATACTATTTAGCTAACTCCGCATTGACTTCTTGTCTTTCATCAATTAAATGTTTATTTTTATATGAACTTACAGAATACAATGGCTATGAGACATATATTCAATATTCTCTAGCCTATATTAAAAGAGGAGTTTAAGAATCTACACCGATTACATTAGAAGTATCTTTATTTATTTATATTTTACATATAATGTAATTATATATTTTTTTAAATAAACTCCTACGACTAGTTTGCTTGTATGTTCCTTAAAATTGCACTAAGCCTAAAAGACAGGTTTAATACAGATGTATGGAAAAAATTAAAATCTTAAAAGTCCTCGGTAAAATATCAACGATGCTGAAAATGTACAAAGCCCTAATCCGCTCCAAACTTGATTATGGAAGTTTTGTGTATGGCTCAGCCCGTTTCCAAAGCCTAGCCAAACTTGACACCGTTCAGAACACTGGAATCCGCATTGCCACAGGTGCCTTAGAACCAGTCCAATCTTATGTCTATGTGCTGAATCTGGGATATCACCCCTACTATTCAGACGACATATATTAGCTACAAATTATCTTTCCCGACTATACCTGCTACCCTCGCATCCAACCTATAAGTACATATTCAATTCTAAATTCTCTAGACAGTTTCAACAGAAGACAACTACAACACTACCTCTCGCTGAACGATTATCGGTCATTATCACAGAACTAAAAGCAATAGCAATCAATATACCAGAAAATAACACGCTCTACTGGATCTACCAACGTCCAAATGTAAATCTCCAGCTATCTAAATACCGCAAACAAAATACAACAACGTCAAAACCACCAGCGAATGAGATGTAGAGAGAGAAGAAAAAAAATAATAACAAAAAAAAAGTGTCATTAAGGCATGAAGGTTAAGGTCATCCAATGATCCCTCTCCATTAAAATTGAAATTAAAAAAAAAAAATCAATTTAAGAGGTCCCTATTCCAGCTCCTTCGTAGATGTCGTTTCGTATCTGGTAAGTCTCGTGTTGATAGTCCTTGAATTAGAGGGTTAGTGTGTGTTGGAAGTGCGTCGTGAAACCGTTTGTATAATGATTTAACGGTTGTTTGTACATAGGGAGTTCGTAAGTCTTTGTGTAAGTTCTTGTTACTAATGTAGGGGGGAGCGCTACTGATCAGTCTTAGTAATTTTGATTGAAATTGTTGCAGTTTCAGTAAGTTAGTTTTGTTGGCATATCCGTAAATTTGTGCACCGCAAGTCCAAATTGCTCTGAGAAGGTAAGTATAAATCTTTAGTTTTTCTGAAAGTGGTAATTTTGATCGTTTATTTAAAAGATGGAATAATAATTTAAGTCGGGAAAATTGGCTTTTGTTTTGTTATTTTTATGTGGGGGGTCCATGTAAGTCGTTTGTCTTATGTCAATCCAAGGTATTTTACTGTGTCTGTCCGGGTTAAACTTCCCTTGTTTAGAAAAACAGGAGGACATAGACCACGACGGAGCGTAAAAGTTATTTGCACTGATTTCTCAATGTTTATCCCTGTTTTCCATTTGATACACCATTCATGGATGTGAGCTAGGTGTATTTGTAATTGTTCTGAGGCTTGTGCTGGGTCGCTATGCTTGGCTAAAATGGCTGTGTCGTCGGCATATGTGGGCGTGAGAGTGTGTTCCATTGTGGGTAAATCGGAGGTATACAAAGTGTATAATAATGGCGCTAGTATAGATCCCTGCGGAACTCGACTAATAACTTAACAAAATTATTTGTATGTGCTTAACTACATTAATGGGAACGTTCCCATTAATTTAGTGAGGACCTGGTTTACAATCCAGCTATAGATGAGCCAATGATTTGGATTAGTCCATTCTAAGCGATCCAGGAGGAAAGAAAATGGTTGTTCGACCAGTAATAAAAAACATCAATTTTTGTTTGATTCATTAGTTGATGTTTTAGAAATATTTCATATTTAGTGCCAATTTTTAGCGTACGCACTCTATACGTTTTATAATTGTGCGGTTTGTTAAATACTTAACACTCTCAAATAAAATGTATTTAAATTTAAAGTTTTAGGTTACTTTTTAGGTACTACAACGCTGTGTTATAAAAAAAATGTGAAGGTTCGTAGGGTTATTTACTAAGGGACAAGTTAAAAAATTTGAAAACACTAAATATTAAAACCCTACTAAGCATCAAAATCCATTATTTCGATTCGACTCTAATAAGCTCCTTATTTAACAAAAATACTAATATTCTAGGTGTCTATTCGTCAGAGGAATGAAGGTTAAAACTATTTGAAGACAGACTTCCGATTAATACTGAGCCTATTATTATGATTTTTTGATAAATAAAATGATATTTTAGTGCATCCGACATTTTGTTTCAAGATTACAGAATAACTGCCAGAATAACTAATGATGCTAAAAATCTGTTTACAGTTATAAATGTAGATAAAGAAGTTTGTTGTACATTGTTCAAACTGTGTTATCCTATAGGTAACCAACCTATCTAACCAGAGTGGAAGGGCCGAGTTTTCATTCTGTGGGGCCGCCTAGAAATAAAAGTAAAATAGAAATGAAAATCAAGACAGGTTCTCTCTCTCAACTCCTTTCCCGGTCTTTTGAATCCTAACCACCCACTCTATAAAGGCCGGGTGTGCCACAGTATAGTACTCTTAGCAGCCCTGCACGTAAACAAATTTATAAATTAGAAAAATGTAAGCCTCAAATTAGAATTAAATAATCGAATTAAAGTAAACAATGTGTTTATGTTGAAAAGTTTTTATAACAATTTAGTATATAGAGATTTTAAGCTGTGAAGTTATTGTAACCTGCATTGGTTTATCCCCTCTCTCCTAATAAGAATCGGTACAGTAAACGGTGTCAGATTGGATTGCTTTATGGCTTTAGGGAGCCCCAAGTCATTTCCGACCACTTTCATTTATTTCACACACCCGGAAGTTCAGAGAGAGGTAGAGAGGATGATATTTTAGGGAAGGCACTGCCTACCGTATCCTGCACATCCTCTCCTCGCCGACGGCAATGATATAAGGCGCTAAGTTTGATTTACAACAAGCAACGACTGTGGGCCACTGATATGAGAAAACAATTCCATTACGTAAGATATTTTGTGTGATGAGACTACTGAAGGAAATATCTTTCTCAAACATTATAAAATATAAAAGTTTTGTCGCTAAAAAAACAGTTGAGACATTCACTGAAGTCGTTGATTCCTTTCTAAATAAACATGACACCACGCAGTGTGACCTAATTAAGCAGATCAGAAATCAACAAGAGAAGATTCAGATTATGACGAGGGACATATAATACCAATAGGTTGTAATTAAATTTGCGATAAAATATTATCTATATTTTTTTTTGGGTAATTTTTTAGATACCTGAATTTTGAGTCAGTCAACATGCGAAAACTATTCTGCGTTTTAGTAGGTAAGTTTTGATGTAAACCTTGAGTCTAGAAAGAATCGAATTATACATTATTCACATAAAAGAAAATATATATATACGGATCTGAACTATAGCTTGTTCCCTTTTGAAGGCAGCATAAGATTTTTTTTGTGGCCACCATTAACATAATGTTTTTCAGCATAAAATTCTTTCTGAATTGAAATATTTTTAAGATATAAAATAAGATAGTGGTGAAAAAACAAAAAAGAAAACCCATTTTTTACGCTTATATTTCTCCAGACTTTCAGAATCTCAAAAAGATACTAACAACTTGAATAACAAGCGACAAAATATTCAACCCCATCTTTATGGAAATTAATTCTATTCAAAAACCTATATTTCCTCTATTAGATCATGATGACGGAATGATAAATCATTCCACTTAAATTTAAAACAGTTTTCAACCTTACCATTTCAGATTTTCTTCATTTTGCTTAGGTTTTGTGTAGGTTTCCTAATCTTTATTGGACATCTTGGAAAATATGTTCAAACTGTCATAGTATTTAATGTAATTATATCTTTATTTTTATTTTAGTTAGAGGTTTATTTTATTTTAGAAGAAACATATCTATTTATACTTTTTAATATTTAAATACAGAAATAACGATCAACGGAGATTATTTGGTTGGGGTCGCTAACGTCAATTTGAGATAGCTTTAACAGATGGCACTTGACTCTTTACTGTATCGAATGCTAATTAATGTAGTTAATCATCAATCATCATTCTACCAAAAGTAGGTTCCACTGTGTGTTTAAGTACTAAATCTTTTCGCCGCCAAAAAAAAAAAAAAAGATGGGAACCACTGGTCTGAACAATACATCGTCCTTTAAGCTGAGCTTATTCATAATTGAGGGGAAAAAATGTATAGCTTAAGTGCATAAACTTCTCGAAAGTATTCTCGGAGTAAGAAAAAAAATGTAAAGAGATCCCAAAAAAATTTTAAAAAGTTTAAATGAGGTGTTTCTAAATAGTTGCATTTAAGTTTTAAACTATTTTTGGTAATTTTTTCATAGATACAAAAAATAAAAGCTTAAACGACGATGTTATTGTAATTGTTTTGTGTATAATTTAATTCAACGTTTTGATTTAAAATTGAAATCGGAAATATTTCGGGGCAAGAAATCATTTAATGACGTTTTTTTAACATTAACTAATTAATCTGGTTAATATATGAATGTTTCATTATCAATAACATGGCTTTCAGGCTTTTGTCTTGCAAGATTCCCTCCGCATATTGGACCCTGTACATGCAATGCCCATGCAGTACCATCCTCTTTGGCGCATTGTTAGTGCGGAGTGGGCTTTATTGTTCTGCTGATTTCAACAAGGGTTGTTTCGATAGTCATGATAGGGTAGAATTACACAACAGGAAATTCAATAAATTCTATCAATATTCCCGGAGACATTCATGTTTATGTTAGGTTTCCTGCCTTGGGTCTGCCCAGTGCTTCTGATCCTGCTTTTAGAGTGGTTTGCTGAATGGCGTCGCGGAATTGTTTCCTAGTGTCCTGTATGTTAGGGGAATGTTAATATTTTATTTATTTCCTGGAACATTAATCCAAAATTAGACTTCTTCTATGAAGAAATAAAAAAATCTTTTTATTGTTTCGATATTGCTCTATTAAAATTATGCAGAACCGTTTTGCTAAAACAATAAAATATGAATGGTACATGCAAAAAAGTGTAAGTAAGTCTAATATGGTGTTGTCTAGATAATGGAATACTGTTTATGGTGAGAAATTTATATTTCAAGGAACTTGCTTAATCCAGAGAAGATTATTCCTTTTGTGCACATGGACAGGAGATTTCTCTAAAGAGAAGCTTTAGAAATGGCACAAAACACAATTAATTTATTATCGTAAAAAACGCATATAAAATATTCATTTGAAAAACATCAATAGAAACGGAAAGCCATCATTTTGATTGATGCAGCCAGGGCGGTTTTATCATTTCATCCCTTAATCTTGCATGGGGGGCGGGTAGGGAGTTTTTCCAGTTCTGAAAGGGAGAGCTAGATGCTATAATCGATTTTTTGCAACAGATGATTTTGCTAACAAAAATTAATATAATTTCTAGTTCAAGAAAAAACTACTTGTTTTCATTGTTTTAACGCTCTTTTTTAAAAATATATAGTGTACAAAAGTTGACTTAATTTGTTTTCATTGTATCAATACAAAAAAAAAAGTTAATTACACAAATAAAAATTATAATATATATAACTAACCGTGTTAAATCCTTCTAGTAGTGTGAAACTCCACCCTTTACCTTGAATACTGAAAACGGTGTAGTATACCCAATAAAAACAGAAGTAGGGACTTATGACGAGTGTAATTATGAAGATTTAGTTCGAAAAATCGGTTTCAATCACTGTCTTAATTGGTTGATTAGCTGCTTCTGGATGCTTCCAGGATAGCAGCTATTCAGGAATATACTATTTGGATTTCTCTGCTTGGTCACTTCTCGGATTACCAGTGGCTCAACTACCGGATTTCTCATCTCTCCGCCTACCATCGAAAGACTAGGTTTCTAATTTGTAGTAGCTGGGTATGCTCTCAGAGAACCACCCCTCCTCCCCTAAACCCGATTCCCAGCCGAAGGGCAGAAAATAAATACATTTTTTTGCCACAACTTCACTTGCACACCTGAAGCAGGAATAATGAAACTAAAGGTACCTGGTAGGAGGATAGGCAGCCGAAGAGCCCGGTGTGGTTGTCCTCAAGGCCAAGGAGCTGCCGCTCGTTGATGCAGTATTGCTCCCTCATGTCCTGCTTGGAGTACATCGGTGTGCCCCGCCGCAGCCTACCGCCCTCCTTTCGCCGGCCCATCCTCTCGTCCTCCGACTCGTACGCTGTCGGCTCTGCAACCTGAATGTCCGCCTGCAAGGAATCAGAAAATTAAATGAATATTAATATTTATTTAAAGCAAATACTTCTCTAAACAATAAATATTTAAAGTTTCTTAAGAATCTGACTAACAAAATTAGATAGTAGATATTATATTCGCATGGTAAAGTACTGCACTGAAGTAGTACAGTTAACAATAAAGGTCTGAGTACAATCACAATATCGTCGTTAACATTGAGTTCATGTGCGATGGATAGGATAACTATGGTATATAGATAAGTGCAACATTCAATTATAACTTTAAATGTTATGTCATTTTTGGAATTTTGCTCTTCAACTTTAGAGCTTCTTCAACTATTTTGGATTTTGATAATTCATTCTAAATTTATTTTTATGAATATTATTTATAACAATCTATTTTAGTTATTTAGTTATTCATGGCCTCCAATCACATGGACTATTATATTGTGTTAAATAGTTTCTTAATTTTCATTAGTGGAAAATCATTTTATTAGTTGTTTTCTCATCAATAAATTGTGGCGAGGCCAAATGAAATATTCAACAGTTCTACTTTTGTAAAAAAGACAAGTCTTAATATTGACAGCAGGGTACCTCCAGTATGTAATTAGTACCGCCATTCCGATTTCTCATATTTTAACGGCAGAAAGGGTCGGTTGCTGACAGTGGGGGTTCGATTTCACCCATCATTAAGATAAGTTTCTCGGCTGATTAATATGTTTCTTTGAATGCAGTTTTAATATGTAAATATATAAATGTGCTTAAGATAGTATTTTATGACAGTTTTTAAATTTTTTTGAAATCAGTCAGAAAACTCTTTTATGTTTGGATCCAAGGGTGGCCTCCTGGTTTTATTATAATTAAGATTAATTTATTGGTGAATTGCCTGGGATCTTTTAGTGGAACTGTCCTCTTCATGACGTTGTTGTCTTATGATACGTCTTCTCAACTAATTTTTACAAATCTCAGATTATAAAATATTGCAATCAATCAGTGGGTGGTGGTAATGGGTGACGGTGAGATGAGGACAGCATTACACAGTAATATGCTTTGTGCACTCAAGGATAATGTGCTGTACCGTTCTAATATCGTGAACCGTTTATCCGATTGTAATAAAATTCTCAGGAATTGTGAGGATTGATATCGGTCGCATATAAATCTCATAAGATTCAGATGCAAAAGTAGTTCGCATACCAATACAAAATACTCATTTCTGAATAAACCTATATTTTACCAACAGTTCTTCCAGTATATATTATTCTAAAACTAGAAATTATTAATTTTAAAATATTGGTAATTACGTACACAGTATAAATTTACAGAAAAAAGGATAGTATCTAAAAAATATATTGCTCGCAGAATAAAATCAGAAAAAAAAAGCGATTAAGTTATACTGACCATGTGAAACATGATAAACCAATCGCAACTCTCTTCTGTGTACCCTACAGACTAAATCCTCATTACAGGTAATGTGTATTGAGAGACCGGAATTTGAGATTCTCTTTTATTTTTAAAATGGAAAGTTTTCATAATTTATTTTTTTTTAAATCAACTTCATCGGAAACCATTGTTACAAAAGGCTCTAAATATAGACTCGTTATTCTCATTATACTAATAAAATGATGTCTACAGGTTAGAGTAAGAACTGCTTACACTGGAAGTTTGGCTCGATCGTGAGGTTGCCTAAGAAAAACACTTTCCACAATTTATGTTCACAGGTCATAATTTGTGTGTGTGACAGTTTGAAGGTTCGAGTTTATGCTCCATTGTAAATCTGTGTTGTGAAGATATTCCTCGGTTCTTACTATCTGTTTAGGACTTTATGCCCTAGTTTAGAGTGTTTTGTTGAAATTGACTAAACATCACCCATTAAATGTTTATTCATTGCTTTTTACAACTGTACATTATAATACATTTAGTAAATTTTATCTCAGTTAAGCTGGAGTGTTACAGGCGTGTAGAGAAAATACCCTTTGGTAGTACTCTAATGACGTTTTACATTAGCAGGTCTCGTGGCCATCTTCTTTTCAGGCGCCTCGGAGGATTGTCAGGAATGGAAGAGGAAGCTAGATTAGAAACTAGTGGGTTTGGGTGATTAGGGAGTTTGTAATGGAAGGAATATCTGGTTCGGGCTAGATCGGTTACATATACAACTTTATGTATGATTTTATTTGTGACAAAGTAAGAAGCATTGAGGATTTAACGAAGGATTTTGGATTGTAAGGATTGGGTACGAGAGAAATTCGAAGGTTTAGTGGAGCCCCAAAGTTCAACTCCTTATGTCCTTATGATTACAGTCATGTAGATCAGTCTTTTGTAATGAATTGGAAGTTTAGACTGTTTGTCCAGTAAGTACTGTAATAGTCGAAATCGACGTGCAGTTTCCTGTCTTTTCAGTCTTGTGTGAGGATTCCAGGTTAGTCGTTTGTCCAGATGTAGTCCAAGGTAGCGGATCTGTTCGACAGGGGTAAGATCAATATTATTAAAGGAGACTGTAGGGCAGTCGGTAGATTTACGACGAAGTGTAAAGGTGATTTGAGGGGATTTATTTTAATCCTCCAATTACGACACCATTCTTCGAGGGCTGTGATATGGCTCATTAAGTGGTTCGTTATTGTTAATGTTAGTATTGCTCATAATACTAACAGTCCTTTCATTAAACAATACTCTACTAAATTTAATACTAGCCGAGTAGCTCATGCAGAAAAATTAGACTTGTTTAAATGTTTCATACAAATATGCCCTTGAAGAAGGTCTGAAAAATTCTTAACGTAAAGCCATTAGCATAAAAATGTTAGTCAATTGAATTATTAGTAAAATGAAAACAGAAATTATTTCCTATTAGACAATAACATAATTTCTAACTGTAAAAACCACGTGAAGTAACTGTTCTTGAAAAATAGTATTAAACTATTTCAGGTACACGCCACCTGAAGTTTAGCACTTAAGCGTCAAGGTCACAGCTTTTCAATTTGAAAATTAAATAATATAAAAATAAAAATCGATGTTTAAAATCCTTAAACTATCTTTAAATGGATTTAACAATAATATTTATTTAGAAAGAGCATTTTAATACGCATAATTATTCTTTTTTTAAGAAAATATAAAAAGTGAAAAGATTATATATACAGGAAACATACCTTTTATTATTTAATTGTAAATAATTACTAAACCAAGACTATATAATAAAAAGTTCTATTTTCACTTACTCAATCCTATTTTTAATATATTTAATTACTGTGTAAGATAATAATTACACCCACCTTGTAGTTTGATAGCTAGACTATCTAGTAGTACAAAATCGAAATATATAGTTAAATTACAGTTAAATATAAATATTTAGAATGTATATGTGTAGTTTATAATTTATTTATATTTCATATAAATACATTATGAGCTGCTAGGCACAGAGACGGTTTATATACTGAATCAGCGGTTGGTGAAAGGCTTTTCATGCGCACTGGCGGAGGTGGGCCACTGGATAAGACAGGGTAATTTACTGAAATCAAGTGCTGCCTGGATTGGCTGGAAATGAAATTATACTGGAGCTTGGAATTATAGGTCCCTCTCTAATTTATGCCGTTCCCCGATATAATGGATAGCAGTTTATAATAGTGTGCGCTCGGGTGTAGCATTTTAGCCAGCTATAATTGATTTCGATAGACCTGGAACGTGAGCAATAGCACAAAATACTTCTATTCCAGATGCAGGCGAAATTAGGACTATTTTACGGAATATTTTGTTATTAATTACTCTTTTTTATTTTTTAGAGGTCTTTATCGAATATAAAATATTACTTAACTCACACATTTGATTTAACAATGATTACTTTCATGTTTAAGGGGACATTACGACACCTCCTAAAACTAATACAAATGAATTTAAATCATTAAGTATTCTATCTTATAAAATATACTGATATAATATATAAAATATCTAAACAAACTTCCTGGCTACTCTAATCAGTGTTGAATGATATTTTCCCCCACAAAATAACCAATGAGGGAAAAAAAACAAAAAAAAAGAAAACATATACCTACTAGTAACAATACTCGTAATACCAATAATGATAATAAAAGAATTAAAGAAACCGAAGGTTCAATGCTCATACCACCCTTATAGTACAAGAGCCCAAGAGGAGCAAAAAAGACAGTTATCTCATCCCAATTTTTGATTACTTTGATGAAAACTATTAATAGTCAAAATTGATGGGTCTGCCAAGTATAGGGGGAATACAAAATGACGGGTATTTCAAAGCGATAAAAAAATATAATTTTTTATTCGAAGCTTTATATCTTAAAAAGTAGGAACAACACAAGAAAAACTAAGAGAATGTCATTTAAAGAAGAGTAAATTTGCTAAAATATGAGCCCCAATAGAGTTGTTTACGTTTAATAGTTTTCGAAATATAGCTTTTTAAAAAGTAACATTTCATAAAAATGTTGTTTAGAACGTACTAAAAGATCAGTAGTTAGTGAATTTATTCAAAAAACTTATATCACAAAAAAATTTGACGTAAAGATGTCTATTAGCACTCAAATTAAAGCTAGCTTAATGAGCTATAATGTAGTTTATGATGTTAATCTTCGTAGGAGTAACAGTTTACAAGAAATTTTCTAAAATAAATTGATTTATAGTAGTTCGAACAAATTTTCATTTGCCAAATTTATATTCATATGTGAATATCATAAAAACTACTATCCCTACGATGATAAGTGTAATAAATAACTTTATAGTAAGTTAAATTTCCTTTATTTTGAGGTTTGGTAGACATATGTGCGTCTTGAAAAAAACTACTACTCCTACAAAAATAAAGGGTATAAACTATTTTTTGTAAATTTGACTAGCTTTACTTTAAGTACTGACATACATCTGTACGTCCTATGGTTTCTGAAATAATTCATTCTTCTTTAGTCCGGATAGTTTATGCTACAGTTCATTTTTAAATTTTTTTTTTATTTATTGATATTTATAACTGTATAAAAAATACAACAAGTAAATTTGATCATAATGACATAATGATAATGATATGATACAGCATGTAGAGAAACTACCCAGTAGTAGAATTCTAAAAACATTTTACAATATAAGGTCACCAGGCCATCTTCTTTTCAGGTGCCTCGGAGGATTGCCAGGAACGGAAGAGGAAGCAAGGTTAGAAACTAGTGGGTTTGGGTGGTTAGGGAGTTTATTATGGAAGGAATAATATCGGGTTCGGGCTAGATCGGTTACATAAGGAACATTAAGGTCTTTATGGATGGTTTTATTAGTAACAAAATAAGCAGCATTGCAAGGTCAGAGGATTTTACAAAGGATTTTAAATTTTAAGGATTGGATACGAGAGGAATTCGAAGGTTAAGTGGAGCCCCAAAGCTCAACTCCGTATGTCCAGATGGGCCTTATTACAGTCATGTAGATCAGTCTTTTGTAATGATTCGGAAGTTTAGACCGTTTGTCTAGTAAGTGCTGTAATAGTCGGAATCTGTGTGCAGTTTCCTGTCTTTTCAGTCTTGTGTGAGGATTCCAGGTTAGTCGTTTGTCAAGGTGTAGTCCAAGATAACGAATCTGTTCTACAGGTGTAAGAGCCACATTATTAAAGTATACTTAGGGCAGTCGGCAGGTTTACGTCGAAGAGTAAATGTGATTTGTTGGGATTTATTTTTATCCTCCAATTTCGACACCATTCTTCGAGTGTTGTGATATGGGACTGGAGAGTTTGGCATGCAATCAAAGGGTTATTACTAACTGAGCACACATGTGTCATTAGCATACGTGGTAAGGATAGTTCTAAAATCTTAAAATGGTGTTCCTTCTTTGAAGTCTGAGGCCACATTTAACTTCCATATATAACAGTAGAATGGATTATAGTTTTGTAAATTATAACTTTAACAGAAAGGGAATTTCTAAATTTCAAAAACACAACAAACATTTTCCGCCTTCATTTCCACACCAATTTCGACTTTACTAGATACTTTAGACCCTAAATACTTGATTCTCTCTATCTGTCCACATATATTCCTTCTGTACCTATATCACCGAAATGTTTGCCTTTTTTTTCTTTTTTTTTTGTAAAATATTGTGTTTTATCTATATTTATTTTGAAACTTATTTGCGCACTAGTTATTATCTACTTAGTTGTATTCCTTTGTGTCTTTTTTTCACTAAACAGCACCAAATAATCAACATGACAATACTCGTAATTGTGACAAATGTGTTTTTATTATTTTTCACGAAAAAAATTTACTTATAAATATTAACTTAAATCAAGTTATTAATTGTCTATTTTAATTTAATAATTTTGTTAAATTGTTTTAAACTCAAATTATTTATACATTCCAGTGATTAATCCTCTTTATAATTTTTATTTATACTCTGGTCTGGTCTAGAAAATTTGGTTGTTCCTTAGATAAAAAATTATAAATTTCAAATGTTCAATATTAAAATATTTAGTTCCTGCTTCAGAGGGGAAACCAATTGGTAATAAAATCAACTATTATTTGCAATAAATCGCATGGTGGAATTTTTTAAAAGTTTTATAAGCTATGTAATTATATAAACTTCGTCCTATAAAAACACGAATAAGGTATAAAAGTCCTACCATGCTACTAATAACATATATTCTTGAAGTAAATTCACATTTATTGTATTAATCATAATTTTCACTGATTTTTTCATGATTTCGGAATATATAATAACGGCTTGTAACTAAAATAATAAGTTTGGATAAAAAAATATGTTTATAAGGATATTTTAAAATATTTAATATGAGATCTATTATATTGCAAATTATTTTTAATCTTCAAATGTTCACCACTAAATGAACTACTCATTTTTTAGTGTTTTAATAATTTTTCATTTATTATCATTTTTTTTTTTTTTTTTTAATGCTAGATTCAAAATGTAGAAATATATTTAGTAGAAGGCGTAATCATTCCCTGAAAATCTAAGCTGATTCCCATAGTGAATATTGTATCAACAGTTGAAGTGAAAATTATTGAGTTCTCTACAAGCCAATCATTTGTTCCAGTGCCCAATGGAGAATATCAATAATATACTGATACAACAATAAAAAAAAAAAAAAAGAAAAAGAAAAGAAACTGTTGAATTCGTGTCACGTCTCTGAGCCTACTTGAAAGTCGATTGGTATTCAGAATCGATAGAGTCGCGGGGATAAAAGAAACGTATCAGGAGCCTCTAGGTCGCTGAAATTTTGATGTTATCTAAAATATACCAAACTAGAATAAATTTCAAAAGAAGGAATTATCAATATTTTAATATTTCCAAAAAACGTAAATACACAGCGAAAAACTTAAGTGAAATAGGTGTGCTAACTAACTGCAGTGGGTCGTTACATACATATCAATCCATGATTGGCCATATTCACTACCATATATTAGCAAATATAAAAAAAAAAAATTTTCTACTTTTTTTTTTTTTTTAAAAAATAATCAACAATAGACTAAATAAAATATATTTTAAATATTATTTTAGTTTTTAATATATATTTATTTTCTTTCTGGTACAAAGTTATATTATATTTTCCTTATTCATTCTTTCTCCTTTTTTGTTTTCAACCCTATCTATGCTATTCTCTCTATTTCACTTTCTCATACCTTCCTTCTCCAGTGATCCGTAACAAACATTCAATCTGTTACACAAATGCAATGCAAATTAAATGAAATTATCAATAAATAGAAACAAATAGAAAATAAAATAGCCACAGCAGTAGAACGATTACAAAGAAAAATAAATAAGTTTAAAAACTAATGAATAAATTTTAAAAAATATATAAAAATAGTTTTAAAATAATGAATAAATAAGTTAAAGAATAAAAAAAAAATGAATAAAATCAGATGTGCGCAGAGCTAATTTCCATGTAGGCGATGATGTATGATGCCCAGGCAATCCAGAATAATATTTTCATATAATCAAATAATACATTATCGCTGCTTACATTATCCAATGCTAACACCTAGGTCTTCTGAGAGCCTCCTCATGGTAACATATGATTTTTTATTTTGTTCTTTTATATAAAAGTTTATTTATTAACTTTATTATTTAAATTTCTCGAAAAAAAAATCACCTACTTGTATGATCGTTTTTCTAAAAAACAGTACTATCTTATAAAGTACCGAACCCCTGATTCTTCCTGGGTTGAAATTGTTCCACTATTATAATTTCCATTTATATAAAACTCAGATAATAAACTAAATTATTATTTTTAATCACTGAAAAAAGAGAAATATGAGATATGCTAGAATGAGTTAGAGAGAATAAGATAAATAAAAGGAGTGAGTATAATACTATCTCCAAGGACTCGAGTTCGAATCCCCGACTGGTGTTGATAATTATTATTTTTTACCTTTTCCCGTTGAGTCAGCTCTGTATGTTCGGGAGCCCTCCAGGGTCCGATCAGCCTCATAAAAGTGGTTACCCTTAATTGGGTAAAAATGTGGAGGTCGAGCGTGATTCAAACTAAAACACCTCCTTATACAACCATAGGGTTTAATATCAGTACTTCCTTACAAAAAACTGCACCCTACACCCCCTGACCCTTCCTGAGTTGCAGCGGTACAAATTTAATATTCAATTTTGTATTTAAGATAGATAAAATTAAGGGCAAAACAAACAGGGAAAAAAAGTAAAAAAAAATTTTAAAAATTAACAAAGGAACGAAAAAAAAGTAACTCAATAATAATAATAAAACAGCATTGAATTGTGTTTTGTATTATGTGTATCAACATTGTATCTTTATTATGAAGAGAATATGATCGGAGGTGTGGTCAAAAAATAAACAAAAAGTTATTTATTTATGCCGACCTTTTGGCCTGAATTTCAGCCCTTCATTAATAAAAGGGCTCCTGCAGAATTTCTGACTAGAGTTGCTCATTCAGAAGCGTACTAAGATCATTTTTCCTAAATTGCAAAACTGATAATGTGGAACGCATTTTCCAAAATCTTTTAATGAGGGGGGGGGGGCCGTTAGTTTTTTTGATTGTCCAAGTTAATTTAAGAAATTTATAGAACAATTTATTTCTTTTTCTTTTTTTTTTTTTTTTCTATCTATGCATACGGGTTTATAAACTGCTGTGGGGTTCACCATGAATCCGTAGACTGTTCAAAGTAAATTGTCACCAGTCGCTGGTAAAGAACGAACGTATTGGATTCTAATATTTCTAATTGATAAAGTAGCCCTGTTCATTCTTTAACTGAATCCGTTTCATTTAAAATATATATATTTTCTATACACTTTTAAATATTTAAGTGACATTCATTTGCTTTAAATATATATACTCAATTTTTATTGCTGTAATATTGATTTTTTGGAGGGGTGTTTAAATATTGCTTAAATTATATATATTTTTTTTTTACTTTTTGTAAAATTATTTAGATGTTAATGTTTTCACGGAATAAGAAAAAATTGTTTATCATACAATTTTCTTTTTTTACGGAACTGTATGGCAACCAATAGAAAAAAAAATCTATAATAAATTATAAATATTAAAAAAAAAAAATAATAATAATAACAACAGTAGAGCTCCCTATAAAAGGTTTTCAACATACCTTAAAACTTAAAAGGCAAGAAAAAATAAAGAACCATGCCTTTAACCTAATCAATACATATTCAATTTTGGCTCATAAATGAATAAATGTAACATATTTTTTATATTTCGAATAATACATCTTTAAGCAACTGATTTAATACCTGAAAATGAGTTAATGTGTCAGGGACCTCAGTTATTAAAGTAATAAATTAAAATGGAAAAAAAGAAATTCATTAGAATGAAATTTCTAGCCCTAATTATTTATAAGCTTTAAAATTATTAATAGATTTGAAGGGGTTCAGATGGGCGTAGCCGAAAAAATACTTCAGGTAAATAAATACAAATAAGGTTGGTTATGTTAGCCAAAGATCTAAAAGTAGACTGATTTAGAAAACTTCATACTTATCGTCGCTACGGGCAAAGTGACGTATCAGCGATCATGGGTTTCGTTCCATTCTAACATGGGTTTCTATACTCTCAATAGTGCCGATTTAACAGATCAGAAATCAAAATTGAAACTAAGATACCACCTTAAATCTGCAACTATAAGATATAGCTCTCTTAGAAATTAGCACATTGGCTTTGAATTGACGATATCGTACATCCAGAATGGAGGCAGCAAAACTCACATACCAAATATCCAGGCCGAAGAAATAGACATAGAGGATTCTGAGTGGAACTTAACATGTGTCCAATGTTTCTAAGAAAAACAGTTTTTAAACTGCACATTTTAGTTTATAAGTATATAAATTTAATTTTTAAATAATAATTAGGGATAACATTTTTTCGTTTCGATTCCGTAGATAAATATTCATTTATAAGAACACTAAAAACTATGATTTCCCTTTCAATCTATTAAACGAACAAAAGAGACGTGCTCCGTGAATTTCGTGTTGGGGTCAGTGTTTTCAGGACCCTAACCCTTCAGAACAATATCATTTTTCCTTGTTTCAGACAAATATTTTTCGAAATTCGGAGGACAAACAAGGAGCCCTAATGTCCGCCAGGCATTGTGGTCAGTACAAAAGAGAAGGGCTGGATTCATATGGGTTCCATTTTCTAAAAACATTTTTTCAGGTGTCAGTACTAATGGTAACCCTTTTTTTCTTCTCTTTTTATGTTTTTTTTTTTTTTAGTATTAGCAAACTCTTCCTTAAAACTTTTCCCTTTAAGTTTGGAATGACTTATTAATTATCAAAGATAATTAATAAGTCATTCCAAACCTTCAACATAATTAATAATAATAATAGTAATACTTTATTTATTCTGGGACGAGTCCCTTTAGAATAATACCATGAAATCAATAGATGAGGGCTGAGGAGCCTCAGAAATACTTAAACAAAAAATACAAAGAAATATAAACAGTCATAATAAAAAAATAATTATAGGTTAGTTTCTCACTTTTATCAGTTGAACAATAAAAAAACAAATGAATAAATAAAAAAGAGAAAATAAAACGATGTAAAAATAATTAAGAATGATATAATAGTTAGCATACATATTTACAATTATATTAATTTACAATTTTATGGGGTCTGAATGGATAAGAAATGATTGAACAGGCGGGATTTAAAGGTAGGGAGGGAATTGGAGCGACGGATGTTGGAAGGGATGGAGTTCCATAAGGATGAAGCTCGGATAATGAAAGATCTATCGAAAGGAGCGGTTCGGTGGGCCCTCGTGTATGAATCTGAAGACCGTGAACGGGTATCGCGGGAACGAATAGAGGATTTGAATTGAAGGAGCTCGGAGATGTATGAAGGACGGCGGGATTGGTTGACTTGGAAGATGAAGGAAGCCAGGAAATACCTATGACGGTAGGAAGGATAAAGCCACTTCAACTCTGCACAAAAACTGGAAACAGAGGCGTCCCTTGGGATCCCGAAGATAAAGGGTATAATAAAGACGTAAATGAAAGGTAGACAGTTCTATGTTAGCTTTTTAATAACATTTTACTTTATTATATATAAGAATCTGAAAAAATATTCCCCGCAAGAGCAGAATAACAGTTCATCTTCAAATCTATTATGTACCGTAGAGGCCCAATTTTTTTTATTTCTTACTAATAATTATTTTACATTGTTAGCTGATTAGGTTAATAAACAAAATGAGTAAATATAACAATCTTCTTCTTTCTAATTATATTTTAGTATCAGAGTAGGCCTAAAAAAATTACCTTATCAATAATTACTATCTGAAATGTAAAAATTCTTCTATTGAATTTCTTTTTATCTTTTTTATTTCCTACTTTTTAATTACGATTTGAATAAAACATAAAAGTATTTTGATCCTCCCTGGTGTAAAGACATGGGTTGATGGTGCCGGAATGGAACATTAGGGTTCACTAATATTTTTAGTTATTAATAATATACCTATGAAATAAGGGGAAATCGTTTATTAAAACAACAGAGATGTGTTGCCCAACTTAATTTCTTATTCTAATCTAATAGGACTTTTTTTAATCTTATAATACATAAGCGTAGCAAGTAACAATATATAAACAAGTAAAAATATACAATAATAGAATATGATTTTTTTTTCTTTCTATACTTTATCAACTTTTTTTTTAATCCCTCCTTTTTTTCTCTTTTTTTCCTTTTCTATCCGTTCTCCTTTTTAAAAAACAAGTTTGTTTTTTGTTTTGTTTTTTTGGGAGGGGGAGAAGTGAAGGAAGCTTCAATTCCTAATCTTAAGAGGACAAACGAGACCCGAAATATATTGGTTTTGGGGTAATTTTTTTAAAAATAGCAGTTTGAAAATTAAATTGATTCATTAATAAAACCCTTTTGTTCTACTGACGTTTTTATTAGAAATTGTGATAAAACTTTTGTAGGACGAAATAAGCGGAGTGGACGGATGATGACGTCATAGTGACAAGTACTGGAATGCATATTTCAGCAATTGTCTATTTTTGTAGAAGTTTCCATTGTGAAGCTAACTAAAAAGTTCTATGACATCAATTAGTCAAGTTTCCTCTCGGGCTCTCCGAATAATCCACGACTTAAAACCTAACTGATATGACGGATGTTTTCTTCAAGTTTCTAATTTCTTGTCTGTTAATTTCGTTGCTAACTAATATATTTACAAAAACAATTTCAAAATCGCAAATACAAAGGTAAACTTCAGTTGTTTGTTATAGTTTTATAAAATATTTTCCTCTAAAGAATTCCTTTTACGATTATATTATAAGGACATATTAGAGTAAGTATAATTAATTTTGAAGGCCTGTCCGAGGTTTTGATGCACTCTTCTTACGGAAAATTTCAAAATCTCCGGTAATCTGAACTGACTGAACACATGGTAGCGTTTGAGTTCAACAATATGCATTTACATTACTATTTTTATTTATTTAATTTATTTTAACACAGTTTTACATATTTTCAAGAAAATTTGACAATCTGAATTTTTAAAAAAATTTATAATTGATGATTTAATTTGTTGAAAGTATAAGATTGTTACTTTGTAAGTGAAAAATAAAATTAAAATATACTCTTTAAATAAATTTATTTAAAACGTGATAAAAAAAAAAGAAGAAAAAAAAAGAGTTCACCAACAAAATTTGAATTATTTATGTTTCTAATAATAATTATAATAGTTTTACAGTATCAAATGATTTTTTCAATAAATATTATGAATTTCTAATCCCAAAAAAATATATTATGAATACTTCCTTAATAATAATAATGATGAAGTCCTAACGAACCCGAAAGTTCGATGCCGATTAACGCTCTCTGCATACATCCTTCCAGTGATGCCCATCCAAACCCAATTCTACTAAATCAGTTTTAACGCAATCCTCCCATCTACGTTTCGGTCTACCCGTTGGTTCAGTGTTTATTAACATTTTAGGGATCCGCTCGTTACTAAGCCCTACAACCTTACATGCCCATCTTATATGCTGCAATGCTATAACTTGAATTATATTTACCGAATGAAGGTCCCTTAATTCAGTGTTGTGTAATCTTCTAAATTCTCTCGTTAATTCATCCTTTTTCGGTCCGAATATTTTGATAACGAATAATGAACATTTCCATAGGAATTAGATTTCCCAATATCTAAACAAAAAATTTCCACTTTTGATTTTCATGGTAATTACAATAACTTGCCTATATATCGGGATGTTAAAACTTTTTTTTTTCACATATGTGCACTTTTATTTGAAAACAAAAATGTTATTGCCTCCTGAGCTTTCTTAACAAAAGTAATTTCTCATTTTTCTAAGTATATTTGCGTAGTATAAATAATCATCCGAATATAACAATATATGATATAATTTTCTACTGCATTGATATAATTAAATAGAAATCAAATGGGTGAAGGCAGGAAGGAAAAATAACAATTAATGAGGTGGTTGGAAAAGGGGCCCTTTCTAAATTCTATAGGCTCTTTTCCGGAAAAAATAAATTTCTTAATTTATTCCAGATCTTCGAGGGGTGTATTGAAATTTCATTTGATATAACAATATATGATATAATTTGCTACTGCATTGATATAATTAAATAGAAATCAAATGGGCGAAGGCAGGAAGGAAAAATAACAATTAATGAGGTGGTTGGAAAAGGGGCCCTTTCTAAATTCTATAGGCTCTTTTCCGGAAAAAATAAATTTCTTAATTTATTCCAGATCTTCCAGGGATGTATTGAAATTTCATTTGGGTATCTGGTTTTATTTTAAATGAATCAATTTCTCATAGAATTATTACATTAAAACATTGGAAAGGAGAACTAGATGTTCATTTATTACTATAAAAGCTCTGAAAACATTAATGACTCATCATAACAATAATTAATACTTGATCATGAAGACTTTTCCTATGTAATAAAAAATCATAAATATAATTAAAAAATGGAATAATTAATTAAGTAGTTAATGATCATACTTTACCTGAATTGACACGTCATTGAGCACGTGTGTGTTTTTCGGCGAAACATGGTTTGGTTCCCTGAGTGCTCTGCCCCCTACAAAAAAAAAAAAACGTATTTAAGGATTAAATTTTATTCGAGCCATGATTTTAAAAAAAATTTACAAATAATTTGTAGCCTAAAATTCATTAAAAAAAATCATTTTATAAACCACATGTTGTATATATCCTCTTGTGTACAAGTAGTGGTAACAATTTCATTTAGAAAATATTTGAATGAGTAAAAAAAAAAAAAAAAAGCTTTATCATACATATAACTGATGAAGCAGTAGATAAAGCATTCCTAACTTTACGGCCCTAGTTACTACCATGCTACATAAAAAATTTATTTTCTCCTCCATCAGTTATGAATCGTTTTAGGGATCAGCAGTAGCTATGGAAATAACCGGTAGGCTTAACAGTTATTTGATGTTCCGGTTATGACCGATTCTCTTTCAATCATCCAATAACCAGATTAAATTTTAAAATATTCATTAGTTTATGTCAGTATTGAATGTGAAGTATTTTTATTTACATTTCACTTTTTAGGCAATTATTGTACGATTTTGGAACCCGATTTCCTAAAGTACTAATTTATTATGTTGTTTTGGGGTAGCGTTAAATCAAATATTGAGACGAGAAAATATTTTTTGACAATAAAATTAAAAAAAAAATTATACAGTATATATTTAAAAAAAGGATTAATAATAACAATATAAGGAAGTATACATGGAGGTAGGCTGGAAACAAGTTACTAGTTCGTCAGGGATAAATTTAAAAACAAGATACAAACATTTCAGAATGAATAAAACATTAAATAAAAACATTTCAAAACAATTGTTATGTTTATAAAGTATATATAAAAATAAGAATTAATAATAACAACTCATAATAATCCTGTCTACCTACATGTATATACTTCCTTATATTGTTATTATTAATTCATTTTTTTTATATACTTTATGAACATAACAATTGTTTTGAAATGTTTTTATTTTAATGTTTTGTTAGTTCTAAAATGTTTGTATCTTGCTTTTTCATTTAGCCCTGACAAAGCCCTGCGAGGTTGGGCGAAAATTTAGATAACAATAAATTTTTTTTTATATTTTTATACCTTTATTGAACGCCATCCGGACTATCTTCCTACAGTCTACTTAATATGGTCAACTATTTTCTTCAAATTAAAAAAATTTGGTTATGAAGCTTATTTATTTATTTTTTTTTTACTAAACGCTATTTAATCATATATTTTATCTTTCCATTGGAAAAAAAAATCTGTAAAATAAAAATGAAAAATAAAAAAACGGATTTTTTTGAACAGTTATAATATTCCTAGTGAAGATCCGGTGCTCATACAAATTCTGTTAAAGTATGACCCGACGCAATGAATCAGTTCCGATCCTTCATTGTGTCAAGTTGTGATTGAGTATGATAACTTATTATCTTTTATATCCATTGTAATAAAAATAATATCTTATTAAACAATGATTCTATCTATATTAAGCATCAAACCCTGAAATTTCGATTTGTTAGAAGCTAATATATTATAATATAAAATAAAAAATTTAAGTCTGTATTATTAGAACCCACAAAGGTCAGGGGTGCAGTATTGTTACTAGACCAACGGTTGTGCAAAGATATGATTTGTGCTGAATCATGCTCTACCGCCTGAATATTCTGAATTAAGGAAAGCCACTTTATGAGGCTGGATGAACCCAAAGGACCACGAACCCACAGAGCTGACTAATGGGAACAGTAAAGCAGAAAGTAATTGACTACCAAAGCCTGATTCGAAGCTAGGTTCTTAGAGTTAGCAGCACAGTGCCTTCTTACTGAGCTACCCACTCCCATTTTATATTATTCAAAATGTAATATACTATAGTACTATTACTCAGAAAAAAAAATTAAGAAAGCTAAAAATATATTAGCTTTCAAATAATCTTTTATTATTTTTTTTCTGGAGCATGACAATTTTACTAGTAGGAATTTTCAGCATAGTTTATATGCATTTTTATAAATATTTAAGTGTAACGTATAAACTAAGATTAACGTTAAAACAAACATTTAACATTTTAGTTGCTGCAACTAGTTAGTAATGGCTACAGAACACCCCTGTCCTGTTCTTGGAGTTCTTGGTAGCTCTTTGATCTAGCGGAAGCTACCCGATGCTGCCAACCTCTGGTCTTCAGTTAATTAAGACCGGTCCCCCATTAACTCTTCCTGTCCATTAGTCAGTCTTCGTCAAGTCTGCCAACCATAGTGACCTCAGGTTAAAAGTTTAATTAAAAATCCCTCTATCATTTTGGGTTCAAGTATGATGAAAAAATAGAAATCATTTAGTTCATAAGTAGGGCCCATCCCTGGTAGTGATTCTTATAATATAGGTAAATTATTTAAACATTTTTAGAAAATAAAAGAAAGGAATCGGTATTTTACGGTAGAATAATCTCATTTTTTTTTTGTCCTTATTAAATACTTGCAGTTTAAGAAAAATAATATAACATTTTTTTCTAGTAGGTATTTGGTTTTTAATAACACTATTTTTTTTTCTATTAAGAACGGGGAGAGAAGGGCAAATCCCCCTCCCCCCTCTACTAGAAGGGAAAGAAAGAGTAATTTAATAAAAATTATTTTATTTATTTCCAAGCAAATAATTAGTAATAAAGCACTGCTATAATTATAAATCATTTTCTTAAAATTTTAGTTTCATTCGCCTTTTTGGTGCTGTAATGTCACAACCTAAACGCCCTTGCCCTCCTCTTAGTTTTGATCCGGGGTACGACGAGTCCAGAAATTTAATAAGTCTACTGGTAAAGTCCTAGACAACTCCACAAAAGGATTATCATTCAGTTGTCATTTTTTCTTGAGGCTTTTTTTTTTACAATGTATTAATAATTTAACTTATAAAATTCATATACTAAAAGACATTCATTACTTTTTAAAAAAATACAAAACCTTTAAAATTTGTTTCCAAATTAGTTTTAAAAATACAATATAAAGAGTGAGTGTTTAAGGCACTCTGGTACAAACTTGAAGGACCTAGGTTATAATCCTGCTGAGGTAGATAATTATTTTCTGTTCTGTAGCCGTGAGTCAGCCCTGTGGGTTCGGGAGCCCTCCGGGGTTCACCCAGTCTAATAAAGTGGGTACCCTTAATTCGATAAAAATCAGCGGTCGAGTCTGATTCTGGCTAGATTACCTCCTTGCTCAATCCCTGGCCTAGTCATATAGATAAATTATAGGTATAATAGAAAGACAGATAAATATAAAGGTAAAACAAAAAAAAAGAATGAAAAAAATTGACAAAGTAACAAAAAATATATTTAAAAAAATGTAATATAACTTAATATAAAAAAAAGAACATTGCATTGTGTTATAGATATTGTATCTTAATTATAAAGAGATGATGGCAGGGGGATGCGGTCAGGAAATAAAAAAAAAACTTATTTATTTATACCGAGGTTTCGACCTAAATTTCAGGCCTTCGTCATTACTAAAACATATTAGTATATATAGTTTTTTAAAAGTAATATATGAATTTTAGGTGTAATATTAGTTAATATACCGTAGATAAAAAGATCCAAGAAAACATGACACTTAATGCTTCCAGGGAATTGTATTCGTGAAACCGAAGAATTTTAATTAGATAACTGGGGAGAAGAAGAAGAGAAAAAAAGTGGCCTAAAATAAAAAGGTCGAAACGTTACCAAAGTATATATACGGATAAAATAAAAAAAATATAATTAAAAATAATAATTTTTTTATTCTTATATAGTTTTATTTTGTAAAATATGGGTTTAGTGATGTCCTGAGGAAAACCATTTTTTTCTTTTTCATTCTGATAATAAATAATAATAATAAAATGAATCTCACTAAAAAACGAAACAACAGTAATGAATTTACAAAAAACATTTATCAGAAAGAAATTTAAATTTTGAAATCCTTACAATCCAAAATCCTTGATGCTATTCCAAACTCCTAACCCATTAGTACTCTCTCATTCTTAACAATTCCTGATAATCCTCGGAGGCGTCTGAAAAGAAGATGGCCAAGGGACCTTCTAATTTTAATTAATGCTTGAAGTACCACCAATGGGTGTTTCCTTCCTAAGATTTTCAAGTGCAAATGAAACATCCTACATATTTACTTATTGTATTTATTATTTTTTTACAACTGTAAAGTACATTAAATAAATAATTTTTAAAAAAATTTGAAATGCACTGAATGCGTTTTTTGGTGTAGAATATTACTTTGTCAAAAAAATCTTAGTTTTCCAGAAGTAGATATATTAATTTTGGGATAGAAAACTCATCAATTGGATTCCTTATTTTTTTTTTTTTTTTTTTTTTTTTTTTTTTTTTTTTATAATTTTCATTAAAAAGTATTGTAGTTTAATTTTATTTATTATTAAATGTATTGAATGTTCAGAACAAAAATGAGGCGATCCCAAACTTTTAACCGGTAGTGTACATTGTAAAAGAATTGATAAAATAGATTTAAGAAAAAAATCATTCCTAGAAATCCGCAAACTGCAATCGTTAATGGATTCAAGTTAACATTGATTTTTCAAATTTTACTTTTACTATAGTAATTATCGAAAGAGAATAAGGGTAAATAAATGCACATTTATTCTGTGATATTCATTTATATAAAATGTGGGATCGAAAATCAATCAGATTTATATCACGATTATAAATGTTTATCAGTTAAACCCTTAACAATTAGGAAACATATCACGGTAAGCCAAGCGACAAGTGAGCCTGATTTGCCTGCCAAGCTTTGAGACAGATATGACAGTATGGAAATTGCCACATTTGCATATAAACACACTGGCTTAAACAATTAAGTCATGGGTCGATGGTGCCAAAACGATGGAGGATGCAAAGCACAATTTAAAACAGATTAAGTGGTTATTTAATGTATCTAAAAAATAATGGAAAACGTGCTAAGAATTAAGTAAAAATTTAAATGAAAAAAAAAACGATATAATATAATCATTTCTGTAATTAGAATAGTAGAAGATAAAATTGATTTATTTATAGGTTACTGAAAGATTATTAGTTGACCGTATGTAAGATATTGTAGGAAGACAGTGGCGATCAATAAAGGTATAAAACACTTTAATAGTAACCTATGTTTCTACCCCCCTTGCAGGGGTTCTTAAGATTGGAGCGTCAATTACTTGACTAGAACGAAGTCGCCAGCACATCCCTCATAGTGGGTAGAAACTGGGTTACTAATAAATTGTTTTTTTTTACTATTTCGTTCCTTTATTGACGCCACCCTCTCGCATACAGTTAACTATTAATCTTTCAATAACCTATTAACACATAATTTTTTATCTTCTACTATTGTAGTCACAGAAACGTTTATATCACCTCGTCTTTTTTTTTTCTTTACTTCATTCCTAGCACGTTTCCCATTTTTTTTTGTAAATAACACAAAATAATTATTAATCTGATCTAAATCGTCTTGCTACAGTCTATTAAAAAGTTAAATGGAATATGGTCCGGGTGCGGTAAAAAAAAACTCAAATAGTAGATAATTATACTATTTTATTGAGCCAACGTTTCGCCCCACGTTGCAGGGCTTCGTCACGTCTAAAAAAGATACTAACACTATAGTTACAAAAAGAAAAAACATAAGTGTAAAATAACAGGGGTAAAATGAAAAGTAAGATATAATAAGAAAAATTAAAGGTTGTAAATAGTAAATGAAAAGGGTAATAGTAACAGATAGATAAGAGAAGAAATATTTATAAACTAATTAAGAAGTTAGTTCGAGGATAATTTAGGATAGTAATTTTTCATATTATTTAATTATTTTTAATCAAAATTTATCACATGATATTTCTTGAATGTACTTTCCCGGCATTTCCATTATCCCAAGTCCATAAATTGATATGAGAGCTCTCTTGCTTTAAAAAGTTTTACTTTTTCGCCTATCTCCAGAGGATTATGAGTTTTGTCAACTGTATGCATGCAATGGAATATAATACACTAGAATAAACTCGGACATATAGGTGATGTATGAAAGTTAATTATTGCGATTATTGTAAAAAAGGAGAAAAATTAATGATCATTTTGTTTACTTATATCTTAAATAATTCTATATTACATAACTAGGGAATAATTAGGGAAATGTCGTTAATTGGCTGTATGTAATAATAAATGGAAGATTGTCCGGGTGAGGTTTTTTATCTACGGCATATTAACTAATATTACACCTAAAATTCATATATTACTTTTTAAAAAACTATGTATGCTAATATGTTTTAGTAATGACGAAGGCCTGAAATTTAGGTCGAAACCTAGGTATAAATAAATAAGTTTTTTTTTATTTCCTGACCGCAACCCTCTGCCATCATCTCTTTATAATAAATATACAATATCTATAACACAATGCAATGTTCTTTTCTTTTTTTTATATTAAGTTACATTATATTTTTTTAAATATATTTTTTGTTACTTTGTCGATTTTTTTTCATTCTTTTTTTTGTTTTATCTTTAAATTTATCTGTCTTTCTATTATACCTATAATTTATCTATCTGACTAGACCAGCGATTGAGCAAGGAGGTAAACTAGCCAGAATCAGACTCGACCGCTGATATTTATCAAATTAAGGGTACCCACTTCATTAGACTGGATGAATCCCGGAGCGCTCCCGAACCCACAGGGCTGACTCACAGCTACAGAACAGAAAATAATTATCTACCTCAGCAGGATTATAACCTAGGTCCTTCAAGTTTGTAGCAGAGTGCCTTTAATAAATTATCTGTAACCATTTATTGTTCTTATTTAATTTTTACGTTTCATTGTAAACCTTTTTAATGTTTGTAGGAAGATAGTCCGGGAGGCGGTGAGTAAAGATATAAAAATAGTAAAAGAAATCTATTTATTGTTAACCAACGTTAACAATATGTAGGGCTTCGTCAGAGCTGATAGGAATGAAGTTCTGTTACCAACTGAAGTAATGTTATCAAGTTGGTAACAAACAGAACTTCATTCTTATCAGCCCTGACGAAGCCCTACATATTGTTAACGTTGGTTAACAACAAATAGATTTCTTTTACTATTTTTATATCTTTATTTACCGCCACCCGGACTATCTTTGTACTCGATCTAATTCATTCAGTCAACTATCTTCTTCCAGTACTTTTTAATTTTTCATTTTCTTTGTTCATTTATGTTTACATCATTTAAGTGTTTGCGTCTTTTTTAGCCCCTATGAGACCCTGCACCGTGGGACGAAACGTTCGCTCAATACAAATAATTTAATCACTATTGAGTTCTTATTTGACCGCACCTGGAATATCTTCCTTTTATAATTAAATTAGGTGATTAAATGTTAGTTATTTGCATTTAAATATTTATTTTACTTATTATTACAATCAAAATTTACAATAAATATTATTTTTTTATTTAGCTGAATTATAAATGTTTGACAGTGAAATTTTCCTAGGGTTTTCAGATTTAAAACTATACTTCCTTCTAAAGTCCTGCACGCAAGACTGGGTTGAAGTAATAATTTTTTCTGCGGATAATAATGTTTATTATTCTTTAAATTTACGAAAATTGTCTGAGATTGCACTAAAAAATGTTAGTATTTTCATAAAAGTTACTAATGTATAGTTTTTTTAAATAATTTTTTTTTTGCCTTTGGAGTTAAAAGCTATAAATATTTTAGTTATTTTATAATTAATTATTCTTTTTATATTTTATAATTGTTATAATTATTTTATTGAAGGCATGATGGGTCACATGTACAGGAAAAATTTCAAGGATTTCTTCTTTCTATAGGAAAAGTAGGGTTAGATGAAGACTATACTGGAAGTAGAATATTAAGAAAGGCCTAAGTTCACTGAAATGAGAGAATGGCTGAAGCGCGATAGAGGATTATTAAAGAGCTCAAAGGAAGAAGAAAATGAAATACTAACAAAGAGTTTAAAGCAGTATTGTCGATTACAGAAGTTACCCCAATTTCGTCCAACCCCTAAACCAGGGCTGTTTTAACTAGAACGAAACGGGAACTTTCCGGAGTAAAATTTACCGTCCGGACTTATAAGCTTCGCCCATGCAAATTTCAAATAGATTACACAGCTTTCTTCTATTGCCTTGTGGAATGAAAAAAAAATGCTTTTATAAAGATTTTTTTATTCTTCTTCAAATTATTAATATCCCATTAGTATAATGTCGTTATTAATTAAAATATATATTAATAATGGTGAATAAATGCAATAATTCATTAGTGGCTCTGTTAAACAAAGTGAACAAAACAAAGATAAAACAAGGAGTCCACTATTATGATGATTCTAGTGACCTGGAACAAATCATCGTTTTGAAATATTCAGTTAAAGCTCTACGTGACCGACATCTGTAACTAGTAGATTTACATTTTCCTTTTTTCATTTCCATTTTCTGCTGTAACAATTTAAAATCATCCCTTGTACATTTTTATTCCTACGCCGAGCTGTAAAACACTACCCACACTTCAGGTTTATTCATTAAGTCTAAATTAAATTTAGATAAATATTTATAGAAAGTATGTTCTTTGCATATCGATCAAAGACTCGCAATTGTTACCTTATTTTTGTTTAAAAAATTTTTTATATTTATTTATTAATTGCTATTTACAACTGTATATTATAATACACTTAGTAAATATGATCTCCGTTAAAATGGAGTGTTACAGGCGTGTAGAGAAACTACCCATTGGTAGCACTCTAATGACGTTTTACATTAGCAGGTCTCGTGGCCATCTTCTTTTTAGGCGTTACGGAGGATTGTCAGAAATGGAAGAGGAAGCAAGGTTAGAAACTAGCTAGTGGGTCTGATTAGTTAAGGAGTTAGTAATGGAAGGAATGATATCTGGTTCGAGCTAGGTCGGTAGCATATGGAACATTAAGGTCTTTATGTATAATTTTATTTGTGAGAAAGTAAGAAGCATCAAGGATTTCACAAAGAATTTTGGATTGCAATGATTGGATACGAAAGGAATTCGAAGGTTTAACTCAAAGCTCAACTCCATATGTCCAGATTGGCCATATTACAGTCATGCAGATCAGTCTTTTGTAATGAATTGTAAGTTTGTTTTTAAATTAAATTTAATTATTGTTAAAGTAATATCTTTTACTGCAAGAGTTTTTTTAAGAAACTAATTAACATGATGAATGAATAATACTTCCTTGTTTAAATTATATTTTAGTTCATCACAAGGAAAACAACGTTTTGGGCTTGCTGATTAACATATCTATCAAATACATAAGTTACTGTTTATCAGTCTCATCTAGCTAATATTAACATAGTATTGTCAATAAGTAAAACTTTCTATAATAATTAACTAATGCATTTTATGAATAAGGATCAAAAATTTTGTTGTTTTCATTGTAATGAACTAAAATATAATTTAAACAAGGAAGAGTATTATTCATTCATCATTTCTAATTAGTTTATTATTGATTTATAGCTCAAACTTTTTGTTTCCACTCATGAAGTTTTCTTACAGCTTCAGATACTAAATTATGTTTTCATTTTTCCCTCTGAATATACGGCCAATTAAGACGTTGGTTTTGGTGGAGGATGTGTCTGTCCTTTTTGCCTAGTTTAAGATATTTTTTTTTACTGTCTTCACAATCACTCTGATGAATTTTTGAAGCTTCTTTGCGAAGCATTTCATTATACAAGTTTAAATTTTTGATTTTCGACCTGGTTAGCTCTGAATACAACTGTAACCCTCTTATATTTACTGAAGAGCCGACAATAACAAGTAAATTGGTTTTAGATGGAATATGGCATAGGCACTCATGAATTCGTTTAAAGTCATGCTTTGATTTAAGTTGATTCGTTAAAGACAAAAAAAAAAAAATGGGGAATTTTTTCCTCAACTGGCTGTACAACAAATAAATATAACTAGTTTCTAAAAGATACTGAATAAATGATGCTAAATCATTTTAAAACACTGACTATATTTGTAAAAATAATGCGACACATTTTCTTTTATAGCATTAAATTTTGCTTCATCTATAAATATAAAGACCAAAGGACATTTTATGGGACATCAGTTACATTAAAATATAAAGGAATAAGCGAACTATAAAATCTTACGTTACTGTAATGATAATCACTTTGTTGAAGTTCTTGTTTTAGAATAATTTTTATTTTTCAAACACAGATCATAAAATTAAGGTTGAGTGATGGATACAAATAATTTTATATTTTAATATCTCATTAAATGTATATATCTGAATTATATATGTACCTTTTTTTTTTTTTTAAAGCATAAAACATTTTTTTTAAGGAGTTAAGAGCAAAAGAATTTTTAATATTTCTTTTAATTAAATATAAAAAAAAATTAATCCCACTTAGAAATTCATGCTTGCCGAGTAAACAACTATTGAGGTTACTCCTATATTATTTTCCAGCACGAACTACATAAAATTTATCTTGACAGAAAATATCTCTGACAACAAGGCACGGTAAACAAAGTTTAATTAAACTCAACAGATTAAGCTAATAGCTTTTCGCTTTTAATGTATTCCAGGATAATTAATAAAAATTTCGAAGAAGAGAAGGAAATCCTTTGAGTTATGTCACTTTTATAAAACATTTAGAGAGGGTTATTACGACTGAGAAAGACAAATTGCCCCAGACCTGGCAAACATCCTGCCACATCTTCCTGGAGGTATTTTCCTCAGGATCATCCCGTGGATAAGGGACAGAGGTAGAAGTCTGTTTTAATATCTGAAATTGAATTGAGATTTCAGACAGACTCGAGAGAATTTATTACTGTGAAGATAATATTTGAATATTTTTCAACATTGTTTCTCCTCCCTTTATTTATCTTCGCACTTCATGCTGAATAATGTATTTTTAACGAAAGTAAATTAAGAATGAACAACAATACTCCATAGTAATGTTCGTGATCCGAAGGATCAAGACAAAAAGACACGCAATGTTCCTTAAACAACGGATCCAGCCGAATACTAGATTAAAAAACAACGAGGAAATAAAATATACAAGAAGAACAGAAGAACTATTACAATAGATGACTAAGATCAAACCGAATAGAAGAAATAAAACGTACCAACGTAACCTATGAAGATAAATAAAATTTAAAAGGAAAAAATATACAAACATTATAAAAATAAAGTCAGGAAATGTTCTCCCAGATAGCAGTAAATGAAAAGCCCTTGAAAGTTTTCTAAATTGGAGTATCATTAAAAATGAATAAAAAACAGAATTTTTTATATAAATAGTCTAAAAATCACTAACTATTATTAAATTGGAGTGAAATCATTTTATAAATAAATGTGAATCTCCAGAACAAAATGATTTTTTTTCTATTTTCTGACAAAGCTCATGACACTGGCATGGTCAATACTTTTTGGCAATGATGCACTAATTAATATTTTTTTAAACGGTAATTTTTAAGGAATCCCCATTTGGACCACAAAGTCAAATGAATTGTTCCGTCTTGCACGATAATTTGATATTTTCTTTTTTTTTTTTTTTCTTGCAGTCTTTCATCGCTTTCTCGTGTATTAAAAATGGAGACAATACAGGATTACATAAAAAAAAGGTTAATGAAGTTCCACTCCCCGTTGCCGACAGTTAAAGGAGCAGTGACCTACAACTGGGGAAACCCAACCACACCCTGAAGACTGAAGATCAGGCTGCTGCAGGACATCTTTTTCTTAAATTAACTTTTTTTCCCATTAGAAGTAAAATATTTTGTAAAATCTATAAACATCATTGTTTTTATATTAACTTTACTTTTAACGAGGATTATTATTTTAATCTATTTATTTTATTTTTTTATAACGTTGTATATAGTTAGAGATGTCTTTTGTATGTATTTAAATATACATTGAACCATATATTGTGTTTTAAGAATTAGAGTTACACAAAATTGAAGACAAAGACGATAATGTAACCGCTTGCACTCGTTAATGTCGTTTTTTATTCTTTGGATTTTTTTCTTGCGTTGGTGCATTGTCTGAAATTGATTTCTCGTCAGTACTCTGCTAAACTATAAACTGAAATTTTAATACTAGATAAATTCATTTCATCTGAATAAAAAAGGAATATATTTTGAAGAAAGAGGTGTGAAGAAGTGGCATTGAGAAACTAACGTCGGATATATTTCCCGTCAACCGTGCCTCGCAGGTGAATATATTCTCACGTCAACATGGGCTTTACCTCCAGAATACAGAATCCATCAAACGTTAATACCGGCAAATGTAACGTCCATGAATAAAGATAAATGTGTTAAAGAATAATATATGAGGCTGTTGGAACGCACCATCAAGATGTGGGAGGTTATTCACAGCGTTATTCAACTTAACACCTTGTTCAAGATGCACCTGCTCGGAGTATTCACTAGTCTATTCCAAGTACTAAAATATATGGAATAATATCACAGCAGTTTGCATTTGAATAACTTAAATTCAATAAAAATATTGAACAGGTAGAATTGCTAAAAGTAAATTACAGGCTTTTAATACCAGTGACGCGGCTGAGAGAGAAGCGCCGGGATATGCCGGAGTCCCGCACTTTCCTCCACAAATCAGAGGAAGAGCTCGGAGTTCCCCAAGCTGAATGTAAAGAGGAATTTTTTTCAGGCGAAATGAGGACTTGAAATTCAAGTCAAAACGACGGCAAAAATAAAAAGTTCTTGTTTATTTGTTACTCCCTACCATCTCATCATCATAAGTATACTTACAGTTTTTGTTTAAGATATTATTTTTCTTTATGTTTACTTACTTTTTTAATTTATTTTTTTTTTCTCTTTTATTTCTTATTTTGTTATAATTTAATATATACATATTTGTAAAAATGGTGTGAATGAGCTCTGTGAATCATATTACCTTTGTCTAAAAATATGAAAGAATGTAATACTACACAATAAAAAA
>NW_027108038.1:277283-278332 GCF_000696795.3 Halyomorpha halys | reverse complement strand
AAAAATAAAAAAAAAAATAAATAAAAAAAAAAAAAAAAAGCAAGTCAAATTGTTATGTAATGCAAACTGGACCGATTTGATAATAAAGAAAAAAAGTGATTGGAGAGAAGATTTATACCATATATACTGGAGACTAAGATACGACTATAATATGTGTATAGCTTTTGTAGGTCCAATTTATTCTTCATTCATTATCAAGGAAATAAAAGATCATTATAGAAATGGATATGAAACAATACAAACGTACATGTGATATTATATGAAAATCTAATATAGGATCAGAGATTGAAATATATGAATAATAATTATACATCAAAAATAAAAACTTAAGTACGCAAGTATAAAAACTAAGCTTGAAAATAAAAAAGCTATTCATGTGGATCGTCTTTGAAATTCAGTTGTGTCACACCATTGAGTAGAGTTTTCGTGTGCTGAAAAAGTAATTTTTCTTTAATGTTTTTGATATATTTCATCAAAAAGTGTAGGTGTATTCACACATATTCATAACTTGTTATCTATTTTGTAATCTATTCAACTTATAATGAATACAAGCTCTAACCAATGTACCTAAAAACCTAACCCAAAAAGATAATGCCATATCATTGTATCCTGGGCCACTGCTATTTGTTCAGAATCACGCTTGACTTTATGCTGGGTAGACCCCGGAGGTCTTCCGAACCGCAGTGAAACAGACAATAATTAGCTCTCACACCAGGATTACTCGGTGTTAGTAGCATAGTGCCTTATTACTCAGCTATCTACTCCCACACATACATATATACTACGTGAGATAATTTATTAAATAAAATAGTAATATACTAGATACTTTTACTAGGCCAACGGTTGTGGAAGGAGGTGATTTGGTCAGAATCACGCTCAAGCAAAATTTTATAATTCATCCAAATTCTGATAACTTATGTAATCTAATGAAGTATATGGAAATAGGAATTAACATAAAACATAGTGGTGACCTTTTGTAATACGGCGACATTTTTCTATGTATTGGTCTTTTGACAATCCTGGGTATTATTAAGGTGTTTCGTCATCTG
>NW_027108038.1:276317-276843 GCF_000696795.3 Halyomorpha halys | reverse complement strand
AGAGAAGAGATTTCAAAATAAGGTAACGCCCTAAAAAGGGAAGTGGGAGAAAAATACAGAGGAAGTTGAGAAGAGGAGACGGACACACTCAACAGGAAGGCTTAGACGGGGGAGGACCACAGTCAGGAGGCAGACTTAGAGGATGCACTTCGACCAGACGAAATCGTGAGAAGGGCCACCAGACATGTACATCTCTTATGAAACAGATGACACCTACGGCACTACATCCCACGGCATCAGCAGCTATAAGTATAAATTAACTAATAAGTAATCATGTAATAATCTACATTTTATGGCAACCTTTATCTGAATCATTTTAATCATAATAACAAATGGTAAATAAATACTTAGTTTCTGTATATAGTTTATATACTATTATATATCCCAATATACCACTCTTTATTATCCTATCCGTCTTGCACGATAATTTTATATTTTCTTTTTTTTTTTTTTTCTTGCAGTCTTTCATCGCTTTCTCGTGTATTAAAAATGGAGACAATACAGGATTACATAAAAAAAAGGTTAA
>NW_027108038.1:255360-276117 GCF_000696795.3 Halyomorpha halys | reverse complement strand
ATTTCATTCATTTAATTGTACATAGCAATTTCGATAGAAATTTTTTTTAGGACCCGGTATGAAAAGACATTTTGTGGGTCTCTTGGATACAACAAAAAAACTTTAAAGCTAAGAACACATTGAACATTGTTACTTTTATTAGTTTTTACGGTACAGTATTACATTCTGCTATATATTTTCCGATATTAGTAATAGAGATAATACATCACATTACACATTACAGAGATGTATAAGTAAAATAATAACAAAACAATAAATAGAATATAATTAAACTTAAAGTTAAAGAATTAAATTCATTCAATATACAATATTTATATTCAGTTTTTCTTATTACAGAAAACAGTGAAAGAAATAATAAATTTTAATCTAATAAAAAATAGGAGAAGAGGAAACTCATAAGAAGATAGAACTTTTAAATTTAATTAGTATTTCAGTAAAATGCCTTAAGGCATTAGAGACTTGTAGAATGGTTTGATTAAAAAACGGCGCACCACCTGACGGAAATGCGAATGGGAGCAACATGCCTTCAAATACTAGGCTTTGTAATAAAAGTCTATAACCTTTAAAGGGTATAATGATAAGCTATTATAATTTTTTTTTATTTTAAATTATCATTATTTCCAAATTAGCTTCTTGTGAGAGATTAGGTACCGGAAGAAAGAGCCTGAACATAGAGCCTGGCGAGTTTACAAACAAATCCTCTTCCATATTATGTTAATCAGCATTTATTTGAGAATAGTTACTGATATGCGATCTATATAAATTTAACTTTCGCATTAAATATAGTTTTCTACATCGGTCCCTATCCAGTTGTCTTCTAGTCAGTCACTGTCAGCAGACCAATGTCGTATTGTTTGTTTTTGTTTAATGGCGCCGAACATCATTGGTCATCAACGCCATTTAAACCTTATTTAATTTGCTTACATTTGTTTATTTTTTTTTTTTTTTAAATTGATTATTATATTATTTGTTTATTTTTCCTCTTTCAATGTGTTGGTGGTTGTTTGTTCATGTCCTTTAGTTTATTATGAATATTGTAATTGCATTCGAGAAAATTATGTCAAAACAAAACATGCAGTGTTAAATTTAACATTGACATTGTTTGTTTTCGTTTAGTGGCGCAGAACACCATTGGTCATCAACACCGTTTATAACTTATTTAATTTTGCTTACATTTGTTTAATTTAATTTTTGTTTTCCCGTTCATATTATATTTTTGTCTGTAAACCTTTTGATTTTAAAAACGGAAGCACTAATTCTATTGTTTTATCATCGTCTCCAAGGGTTTTTGAAATATCTGGGTTTAATCCTAAGCTATTGAGGTGTGATGTGAAATATGAGCATTCATAGAAAATATGGCTAATTATCAAATTGTCGTTGCAATACTGGCAGTTCGGACGCGTTTCTTTTTAAATAAGATAGGAGTGGGTGAGCCTCGTGTGACCTATTCTCAGCCTGGTCAGTACAACCACATCTATGGTGTTTGCGACTGGAGGTACCTCAGGGCTTGACATCCTTTTTAATAATTTTTAATTTACTCATTGGGCTTTCATTCAAAAAAGATTCCCATTTATCTTTGATATCCTTTTCAATAGGTTTGCTAATTTCTGATGGAGTTAAAATTGCTTTACCCCGTCCGGGAACCGCGAGTGCTTCTCTTGCAGCGTGATCGGCCAGTTCATTCCCTGCGATTCCTACATGACTTGGGACCCATATAAATGTAACTGACATACCCACATCTTGTGGAGTGTTTAAGTAAAATTGGATGTAAGAAATTTTCAGATGCTCTGGATACAGACAACCTAAACCTTTTAACATGCTTAATGAATCTGTAATTACTATTATATTGTTGTGGTTCAAAGAAAAACAGAAGTGAGTTGCTGCTTTAAGTGAGGTAGTCAGTTTTCGATCTTTGTAAAGAAGAATGCTTTACAATACGTCTTAAGGTGTTAGTTTCAAACTTAGAATTAATTTAGGATTTCTATTACATTTAAATGAAGGAATTAATGTTAGCGAGGACCAATTATTTGGGAGATCATTGTTAACCTATACATTATAGATGAGCTTTAGTACCTGGTCAATAAATATATCTATATCTATATCTTGTGTTGAAGTTCTTGCATTATAGAAGGTAATTGGATAGCTCAGGTATTTCCAAGGGCATGACCTATTTCCTTGGTTTCGGTAAAAACCTTTTTCTCCTATAGTAACTTATTGATCACGGAATTTTGTAATTGGGTTAATTTGATAGTTGATATTTTTTTCCGAATTATTTTCGTTGAAACTGCTGATGAAATGAAAGAAAGAAATTTAATTCTGGAATTCCTTTTCGTCTAATTAATTATCCATCGTGCTGCCGCTTTGGCATTTGTTGTAATTAATACAAATGCCTCAAATGAGAATCGCGATTAACAGTTTTAAAGCTTTATATTTTTTTATGTGACTCAAAGAACCTTTTCTTAAATATTCACTTATTTATTTATATTGTGTAATATTACATACTGCCATATATTTACAGGCAATGCTAATACGGATCATGGAACACATTTACATAAATATATGCTAAGTTATGACATAATAAAAAAAATAAATAACTTAAACGGAAATCACTTTATAAACACATTTATTCTAATTTAAAATATTCAGTTTTCCTTCAGGAACAAATTGGTAAGCGATTTGAATAAACGGTGATGAAAAGCTTTGAATATTTACACCGTGGCATGTGGAAATTTAAAAATTATCGAAAGATTCATCACTTGTGTAGATTTGTTCCACTAAGCTTTGTCAATCTTTCATTTCCTCGTAAAATATGGAGGTATAGTGAATGTGGCACATAATTATTCGTTTCTTGTAACAATTTGAAAAACTTTCCTTCAAGTTCTGTTTATTATATTAGTCACTTATGTTCTATTCGTGAAAGAAAATAAAAATTAATTATTTTTAAACCTCAATGTAGGTCTTAAAATTAAAGTATATCAAATGAGGAAAATTTTAACATATTTTATTCCCTACTTTCGCATACATATGCAAAATAAGTCGTTTCCAGGCTTAGGGTGTATTTAAGAATTCATCCAGTGAACTTTATACTTAAACGAAAAATCATTAACCGAATAGTAGAGATAATTATATACCAAATAAAATTTTGGAGAAAAATGAAATTGGAATAAAATAACATACAGGCTATATAAAAAAATATATATTTAAATTGTAATATAGCTTCAATGAATTAAAAAGCCTTTTTTACTTTCATTTACCTATACATGAAATATATAGTAAGGGAAGGATTGTGATCGTGCAAAATTTCGAATTCACGCAAATACACGTTTTGCGGTCCCTTGAGTTCAAATAACTAAGTTTCGCAAAATGGTCTGTGTGTGAACAGTGTAACTGAAAATATATATTTAAAACGGGATGTGACAGCTAACTAGTACAACCGGCAGTGGTACTTCATAGAATCGATTATTAACATTTTTTCGATTTTCAATCGATTCGATCTCCTAAACAGCCCAGTTGATTTTGATTAAACTCAATGAATCAATTAGCAATTAAATATTCTTTAATATCAGATAGCTTTTATCCTCATTGAAATAGTTAAATAGGGCATAAATGCCGACTTATTAAAATATCTTTCTTAAAAGTACCTTCAATATTGTTTATTTAAAAAAAATAACAAGTTTTTGTTATTAGCAATAATAAACAATGTGTTAATACAAAATATCACAGGATTTTATTAATAATTAGAGGTGAAAAATGGACAAAATATATACATCAGCGGCTTCATTATCTTTTGTTAAATTATTGTATTCTTTAAAAACGTAAAATTTATATTTTTTAATTCCACTTCGAGAAATGCTGAAATACGATTTTTTATAGCAACAGAAAAATATATAGTTTTGTTCTTGATGTTCGCCATCACTAGTATTTTATTTATATTTTTTTTCCGAAAACGACAAAACAGCGTTAAACTAATTACACACAATACACAAGCCCACTAAACCCTTAGAGACGTAAGTAGGTTAGTAAGTGAAAGTTTTGTGATGCGCGACCCGAACCAAATTTTTGTTTTTTTTTTGGTTTGGTCCAAAACACTTTGGAACAAATGCCAATCATATAATGATCAATATCATATAAATTATTTATAACTTATAATGTATTTATTTATTTTAACTATTTTACAATGGTTACTTATCCTTATTTGTCAGTAGATCCTTTATACAGTAGAATTGGTAAAATAAAATAAAAAATTAATTATTCTTTATTGACAAAAGTTGTTTCCAAATTCTAGTTGAATTTAATATTAAATAAAAAGTAATATCATATTTTGGTGAAGTTATTAATTATGTTGGAAAAAAAATTGTAATTTTTAAAATAAAGAATGAAAAAGTGAGGAAGGTTGCAAGCAAAGGCCATGTGGGTCAGAGAGATAAAGTTTTAGTGACATAGGATGTGTGATGGGGTCCCGTACCAAAAGCCTTCTGTATAAAATATCTAACCAGTCTCTGTATACATTTGTTCTACAGTCTAATAAACATCCTTTTGTTTTTCTTTTTTAATATGCTTATAAATAAATTCTCACATGACCAAAATTGTCAAATTTGATTCAGATTCTCATTCTCAGAACAGGTTGAACCAAATGGCTTGAAAATTTTCATATAAATTTTTTTGTACTCCTTTAGAGCATTTATTAACATTTAAGTATCTTCTTAAGTGTACTTATATTAATTACTTTATTATTAATTTTCTATTATATTTTACACTTTTCTGTATCCCCGCTCATTTGGTATATTTTATTTCTTAATTACTTACACACATTGTTTCCCATTATTTTATACTTTACTGTTCACCTAATTTAAATACTTTTTTACTTTGTTTACTTAAAATTTTTTTTTCGTTATTGTGGCATAACTGTCATCCCCACTCCTCCCAATACCAACGGTCACTTTATTTTTGACTGCCGTCAAAACAGGTATACATTCTGTCTCATCATTTGATTTGTGTTTTTTTCTTTTTACATCTCTTTATTTGTATTTTCTTTAATATTTCTTCTCTTATCTATCTGTTACTATTACCCTTTTCATTTACTATTTACAAACTTTAATTTTTCTTATTATATCTTACTTTTTTACATTTTATACCCCTGTTATTTTACACTTATGTTTTTTTTTCCTTTTGTAACTATGTGTTTGTATCTTTTTTAGCCCTGACCAAGCCCTGCAACGTGGGGCGAAACGTTGGCTCAATAAAATAGTATAATTCTACTATTTGAGTTTTTTTTTACCGCACCCGGACCATATTCCATTCATCTATTCACACAGTCAATCAACAATCTTCCAGTAAAAAACATGTTATATGAAGTTTTATTTGAGCGTCAACTATGATGAAATTCATGAAGGATACTTGTTTCGGTATGTTATATATTTTGGATTAATAGAGGAAGTTTGACTTGCTTAAAAAAGTTTTAAAAACAAAAATTATTATTTTCCACACATAATTAAAACTCTTGAATACTATTGCTGCCATGAAAACTTTACACTCGTTTACTACATCAACAAAGTTTGAACTATTCCTTAAAACTGTATTTATTAGTTTTTTAAATGTGGAACTAATTTAATTAAATCTTTATTGCCGTATGAAAACATTATTGTATTTTTAGATGAAATAAATTAAAGTCGCTTCTAATACATAAGAGGGTATGGAAGTTGTCGAGACGAGAGCAGAGAGAGCTAAGAGGAACACAGACCATAATTAAAATTTTTTTTTACATAAATTTATTTATTGTTATTTACAACTGTATAAAAATATATACTATAAGTAAATTTGCTGTAGGTGATATAATGACATGGAACAAACATTTGGAGAATCTACCCATTGATAGAACTAAAAAAAAAAAAATTAATTTAATGAGTAATTTTTTTTTCTCTTAAGGCATAGGTTTTTTTTTTTATCATAAAAACACAACTATTATAAATCTCTGAAAAATTAATGTTTGTTATCCTTCTTTGATGAAAAAAAAATTCAAAAAGAAATGATATCTCTAAAAAAACAATCTAAACATTTCCTCGTCAAACAAAAGAAAAAAAAAAAAAAAGCAGCCTAAAGTTATCTGCTGTAAAAAGAACTGATATGAAAAAGGCTGCTCCCCCCCCCCCAGGGTGAAAAAATTCATAATTTTAAATCTGCGCAGAATCTAAATGCATCGATATGATGAATGCCAAGCTGCAAGATGAGAAATTTTGATCTCAGTAGGTTTCAGATTACCCCAGTGTATTTATTTAGAGCTATTATACTTATTTTAAAAAGAAAAAATAATTATATTCAAAATTCTTTCTTTTTTTTTTAATTTACTACAACTTTGTATTGCGTATTGCTCCTCACTCCTCAATTGTTTCTGTTGGTCGATTTGCTTTTCTTCTTCCCTCGAAGGAAGTAAACTAAGAAGGAAGGATGCGATAGGCGTGTGGCCGATGACTCCACCATCGATCACACTAAATCATCTCAGTGCGGATAAGAGTGAGCGATTCCTTCACAGCCCAAGGCCCTCGTCGTATCCCGGCCCCGGTGATGGAGTATCCTTCTTTACCGTCTGCCCGGGGCTTGCAAAAACTGGGCACTGTAATAATGTTCCTCCGAGTCATCATTGGTCTCAAATAATAAAATAAGAAAACTTTCCATTCCAGTAGAAGATGGATCCTATTCTTTCTCTTTTTTTATTATTTTCTTTAGGTTTTTGTCTCCTTTGAGTTCTTAATGGAGGTACATTCAGGAATGTGTAAATATCTTGAAAGAAATAATCGGCTGAAAAAAACATAATTGATTGATATTGGTATTTCTTAATAATATAATATACATGATTAAACAATAAAAACGAAAACCACAGGATCCCATTTTATTTATATTTTACTAAAAACAAATTTAAAAAATCCTTAAAGCGTTTTCACATACAGGAGAACAAAATGTTGCAAACTAAATGCTGGAATCCCCAGCTTTTAATTAAAAAATGTTTTTGTAATATTTTCAAAAATAGGCATTCGTCTGCTGCACCCCTAGCCTTGAAGCACCCAATTTGGTATCCACAGCCCTAAAATGTGAGTGATCATACAATTTTATTATTGAAATTCAAATTAGTATGGGCCAATTTTAAGGATAGTCCAATGCAATTAATGATAGTATTTAGTTCCTCTATGATGGATCATCAATAAAAAATATGGTAACAAATAAAAAAAAAATGTATTTTAACTAAGCGATAGAGAATCAGAAAGAAAATTGATCAATGTTTTTCAGGATAAGAATAATGTATTTAATAGTGGAATTACAATTCAATACATTGACCATTGTAAACAAATAAATTTGAAAAGATGCTAAGATATTGAATTACAGAAAATAATTGGCAATTTTGTTTATGTTAAAAATATTTGCAAGCAGTGGGTTTTGTTTTATTTAAAAATAAATATCTTGATCGTTATATTATAAATATTTAAAATATAGTTTGGCTCAAATATTTATTGTAATTTCAATATTAGAATTCTATGATTGCCCAAATATTTTTCTTCTATTTTTTTTACATTTTTGGTAATTTATTTTTTCTACTGAATGAACTCATTTTGTTTTATTTGAATATTTACATAATAAAATAATGTTATTTTGTCATGTTATTTTATGATGCATTTATTCTAAGAAATGGTGAAAATCACCTTCATAGTTTTTTATTTCTAAGAAGAGTTTCTATGATTACATTCGTTTACATGCCAATGGATTTAAAAGCAAAGAAGAGTAAGTGTAACATTTAATTAAATAAAAATATGTACATTTTAAACAATAAAATATAGTTTATTTATTTTATTGTGTTTTTACAATGATTTATAAACAACAGTTTTGGGGAGGGGACAGCAAAAAAATAATCCTAATAACCATATGAAATATGTTTGTATGTTCGTTGTCTTAAAAGGTTAGTATATAGTCAAAGTCAATTTATGAATTGTCTCCATTAAAAGAAAGAACGGTACTAATAAAACCGTAACAAATCTTCTTTTGGGAGGGGATTGGATAGTACAAATTTCCAGGTAAAATAAGGTATTCCTCCCGGGAGTATGGAAGACACAAGATAGAAGAAGATGAAAGAGACCTTAGGAAGGATCTGAAACAAGTGGTGTGACAAATCGGAAGGGTGATGGATCTCAGATGCTAATGGTCGGTAGGCCATCGCTCATGGCTAAACATCTCTTATCCCCTACTTAATGTCTGTCGGCTTATTTAGTTCTTTGCCTCGGTAAAGTTCGGGATTCGTTTTGTTTGATCACTTTTTATCATAATATTTGTAAATAGTGTATAAATTGTTCAGTATCAATTTAATACAATTCCATTCACTACTTTCGCTCACGCAGGGACAAATGCAAAATTTCCAAAATTGTTTTTTACTATTGTGGAGTTATATCTGATACTGAAATATTGTAATCGATTAAGAGTGTCATTCCGCCATGTCCTTGCCATTTTTTTTTTCTTTTTTTTTTTTTATTAAAATTCATTCCATAGCTTTTTGGAGGACGACATAAGCTATATTTTCTAACAAAAGCTAAGTATTCTCGCTCCAATCCGCACTCTACTACCAGGCAAGGATGGAAGAAGGAGGGGAATATACCTAAGTAAAGACTTCAATTTACATGAATAACCTCTCGGGCGCTGGTGGGGTGCGCCTATAGCTTTTAACACAACCCTGATACATATCCGGCGGGTGTGGCCGAGAATATTTTATTTGATAAGGGCCGCTGAGGGAATATTGAATGGCCAGCAGTCGAAATAGAATTTACGAAAGCTATTGTTGCTGTCGGTGAATATAACTTCAATGAAAATATTTCTTGGTTAAAAAATGATAGCGTAGTTACGGAGTTTGAACCTTAGGAACACAATATAACATTACAGTGATTTTTATGAGGAAAAAATGGAAGTGCGGTAAACATTGATACAGAAATTTTAAAAAAATATTTATTTGTGCTGAAGTTTTGACCAGAATATCAGAACTCCATCACGGAAGGAAAACAAAACAAGACATCAACCTTAATTATAGAGAAACATAAAATTAAAAAGAAAATAATAACAAATAAACTTGAAAATATATACAACAATAAATCAAGTAAATAGTTGGTATTATCATAATAGGAGTTGATACTAATTGAAAAAAAAATACAATATTGAAGAGATAAGAGCTTATACCAGATAAATGATAAAAAAATATATACTTATAAAAAAACATACAAAATTAAATAATGAAATAAACACAATGAAAGGTGCAGAAAAAATGTAAATGATGAGTAATTAAATTAACATAATAAAATATACAATGTTTAAAAATAATTAAAACAATTTAAATTAACATAATGAAATGTGTGAAAGAAAACGATAAATATTATATGTGATACGATTGGTAAAAAAGAAAACGGAATATATGGTAACAACGAATAAACGATACACTGTAATATAAATGAGTAAATAAAAAAATTATAAGCTCAAATAAACATAGAATGTCTGGAAAAGTGAATAAGGAAGGAAAAGAGGGAAAAGGTATGTGAGAGTGGGAAAAAGAAGAACATATTTAAAAATACAAAGAAACTTACTGCCTAGGGTGGAGATACAGTCTAAAGTGAATGGGGACCACTCGCCCGTTAGATAGTGGGCATACAGGTATATAGGTCTAGGTAAGAAGTAAGTAGTGAACATACAGGTATATAGGTCTAGGTAAGATATATGTAGTGGGCATACAGATATATAGGTCTAGGTAAGATATATATAGTGGGCATACAGGTATGTATGGCTAAGTAAGATATATATAGTGGGCATACAAGTATATAGGTCTAGGTAAGATATATATAAGTATATATATACGTTCAAATTAACACCTAATTACAATGATTTTATAAACATAAATGAACTAGAATCGATCGGATACATTTTACGAAAAGTTAATAGATTTTTTCATGTATATTTTCTTTTATAGGACCCTCCTTTTCGCTATGAATGGTAATTAGTCTCATAAAAGGGGCTATAATGTATTGATTATCAGTTCCTATAGAAGATAAAATTTAAAATATTTAACAGTATTATAATTTATTAAATTTTATATATTTTTTTCTTCCATACCACTGAAGGTAATTAAACTTTGTATTCCTGCAGAAAGTGAAAACTGGCCTTTTAACTTTCAGACAATATTGAAAAAAAATTGCCCGGTAGAAAAAAAAGTCAGTTATTTAATCCCAAATTTTGAATACTTATTGAATAGTCAAAATTGATGAGTCTATCCAGTATAGGTAGGTGGAATTCAAATGGGGGCTGTTTCAAAGTGTTAAAAATAATTAATTTTTCATTCCGAGCTCCATATCTTTAAAACTACCTACAACACTAGAAAAATTAATAAAGAGCATATTTGCTAAAATATGAGCTCTAGTAGAGCTGTTTACGTTTACGTAATAGTCACCGAGATTCAGTTTTTTAAAAAGCAATATTTTTAAATATTGCATAAATACTCACAAAAATCAGTAGCTAGAGAATTTATTCTGGGAAATATTTATCTCAGAAACCATGGGACGTACACACAAGTCTATGAGAACACAATTTAAAGCTAGTTTAATGTGCTATCAAGCAGTTTATGACGTTTATCTTTGTAGGAATTGTAGTTTCCATGATATTTGCCGAAATAAATTAACAAGATTTTGATTTCTAGTTAGTTGTTCGGACAATCTTTTTGATTTATGAAAAACTATCTTTCAGGAATCTTTGGACGTGCAGATATATACCAGCAATCAAATTAAAAATGGTCCCTTAGAAATTTCATAACAATATTCTGCTAATTTGAGATGAGTGTAAAAAAGGGTACAGTATAAATTACATCGAATTCTTTGTATATATATATTTTTTTTTTTCGCATTTTAGAATTTTTTTTTTATTCAGCTGAAAGAAACGGTGAGAGAAGAAGCTGTATTTACCTATTCAAAAAGTGATTTGTTTTCCTCTTAAACATTTGTGGGTGGATTTAATCCAAAAGTGGTAAAACTTGCCCCACAGTTAAAAATAAATCAGTTTACTGAGTTTTAATTTTAAGGAAATTAAAAAACATTCAGTAGGCACCTCTCATCGGGAAGGGCGTTTTAAACAATAGCTTATGATTCTGATAGATTTAGATTGTAAATTCAGTGATGCGGCGAGAGGGATGCGCTGGGATCTTATGAGCTCTGCTCTACCCCTCACACGTGGGGGATAGAGTGGGCTCAGGGATCCTCAGGTCGATTGTGTAAATATTGTATATAAGAGTGTAAATATGACTGGAGATTCTTTTATTTTTATCATTATTTTATTTTATTTATTTATTTTTTCATGCACGTAGTTTCATTATGTCCATTTTCATTATCCTTCTGTTTGTTTATATTTTATTTATCTATGTACTTTTTTTTTATTATTTATTTATTTTTCATTCTTATTTTATTTTAGTAAGAATGTGATTCATCACTATTACCTATTGCCCATAACGGTGTGGCAGATTTTAATATCTATCAATAAATAAAGTCCGATTATTAAAAAAAAATATTGTAAATTATACATATATATAAATTGTCACGGGTATTACTAAGTGTTTATTCTTATTTTCATTATTTGTTATTATAAATAGCTGTACTTTACCTGAACTAATATAGACGAAGATTGGTGGGGTCAATTACAGACTCCATCTTTCCAAAAGAATCGATAACACAAAAGTAATAATAAGAAGGAATCATGTATCAATAATTTTAATCAACAATAAAACATTTTTATTCTTGAAAAGTGTTTATATACAATATTTTTTCTGGAAACATTTCTCTCTTGTGGTCACACAAAGTATGATTTTCGATGATGATTTCTTGCACCAAATCACAAAGATCTTGAGGAAAGCTAAGAGAATTTAAAACCTTCTGAATTACTACTCTGATAATTCACTAAAAGGCCTGCCATATTGAACACGATGTTCTTGCCCCTACGAATAAGTCACCCTTGACCTCAGTGAATATTTTACAAGTATCGAATTCCTCAGTTGAAGAGGAACCGTACTAATGACTTGAGGAGAGAGGAGGCGACATTAATGGCCAAAGTTCACTTTAAAATGTTTTCCGCTTAATGGCTCTGACCTCCATTAACCCTCAATTTTATTTTATTTTACTGAACAGCCATTGCAAAATGTAACACGCAAGGTAACAATTTGTGTATATTTTATTCATATAAATTGAATTCAACAATAGATATTGAATATCCGTTAATTAATCACGTTTAGAAATAAATATCATATATAAAAACAGGAGTGCTCACCCCCCCCCTTCATGAGTGACGGACCATATATATGGCTCCATAGAAATGAAATTGCTTCACAAGAAATTTTATTGCCCTCCTCACTTATGCAATAAAAAACAGACCCATATATTATGCTCCGTATTTATTGCAGAACAGGTATAGGTGCTCTAATGTTTTTTCTTGAAAGGCCTCCAAATCAAACCCCCAAAAAATTTCGTCCTATCCAGATATTCATATTCCCCATTAAAATATTTCTTACTTCCCATTGAAAAAGTTTTAACGTAACGCGTAACTTAGCTGTACCTAAGGGACGTAACGGCCATGCGGGTTGGGGCGCAGGTCCTAGTGCGCTCGGGTTCGATTCCTACCTGGAGCAGTTAACATTTATTTTTCGGCGGTCCCGAAGAATGAATCTTAACACTCCCACCACAGGGGTTACTAAGTGGCGGCCACTCAGGTAGCCAGAGGTTGACATAAAAGACCACTAGGCCCACTTGCCGGACTTGTTCCCCCAACCAAATACCAATACCAGTACTAGTAGCTATACCTAGGACCGGATTTGGTAAAAGTTTACCTCAGTTCCCCCAAAATGGCTGAAGCCCATTTTTTCCTGATGAGAGTGTACTGATGGTCCCGAACGGAGCCGACAATGGACGACTTAGGTTAGTTTACAAAATTAACCACCTTTCCAGAGGGAAAATTTCTGTCCCTGCTCATTTACTCCTCCCCCCCCCCCTTAGTTAAAGGTTAGCTTATAATACACCACAATTTTCGACAACAGTTCCTCTTACTTCTTCTGACTTATAAATATTTTATAATATCTATGTTTACTTACTTCTTCCTACTTATAAATGAATCGGAAGCATTTATTTTATATGGTATTTTTTTATAAGAAAAGAAAATCGTTTAATATGTAATCTGATTAGAATAATAAGGTGCTCTTGAGCTGTAAATTAATAAGATAATTGTTTAATAGTTAATCTGAATAAAATAATAAGGTTTTCTTGAGCTCTAAATTAATAAGAATAAGAAAATAGTTTAATAGTTAATCTGAATATAATAATAAGGGTCTCTTGAGCTGTGAATTAATAACAATAACAAAATCAAGAGATAGTTTTTTTTTATTTATACCCGCATCTGTCAAATCCAAAATTGTCAATCAGTGGACTACCTGACTGTTATATTAATTAAACAAATAGCATATTAATGCACCTTTAACCATCTTTTCCTCATATATATTATGCAGGGTCAACAATCTTCTCATAATTTTATATTTTTTAAAGAGGGGAAATAAAAAGGGAAGATGTATTGGGTTTAAAGATTTATGGATAAATAACGGGAAAAAATGAATGACAAAATAATGAAAATGAAACAAAAAAGTATGTGTTACCATCATATATTTTTGCTATACCATGCCTATATATTATTAGAATTAAAACAATTGTCTAGCTAGGTAGACATATCATTATATCAATTTAATAATTTAATGATATGATTAAACTTTAGCACCAAAGCAATTTCAAAAACATGCTTGACGTAATACTTAATCTTAATCACATTCATTTTAAATTTGAGAAATTAATTTCCTCTTCTGTTTCTCACCTCTCAAAAATTTTTAAAAATATCTTTGTTACCTTAAATGTGTGTTAGCATTATTTTATTAAAATAAAATATTTTTGACATACATTACATGTGATTGTTTAGTTTTTTAAATATAAATTTGTTGCTAAATTACTATTTTATATCGAATACTCTCTTCTTGAGAGTTTAATTATTTTGTGTACTTTTCCTGGTTTTTATTAGTCTTAATAAACCTGATAATTTATAGAAACTTCATATACATATCTTCAGATATTAAATGATATATTTGTAAGGAACTAAAACTATTTTTGTTATTGTTTTCATTTTTACCTTAATAATACCTTTATTAACTTTTCCATTAATTCTTTTTTGTATAAATTATATTGTACAAAACAATATCGAGATGTTTATTGTTGGCTGTAGATTCAATGTGAGGAGATGGTCCATGGTGCAGTCAGTAATGATAATCTATCATTACTACCCTCACGCAAAAAGTAATATTTATTATATCCCAACTATTGCAATTTTGACCTATTTTTATGTGTTGAAGTTATAGTAATATATTTTATATAAATAATTTCTTCATATTTTTGTGTGTTACTGGGTTATCTGGTATAAATAAGTTTGGAAGAAATCACTAAAGTTATCCTTTAGTTTTGATTTTTTTTACATATGAGTCTAACACACCAACTGGAAACGAAATCAACCCATGAAGCTTTCTATCGATGTTTCCATCAGTTGTGGAAAAATATTTTAACATATTTTGACAGGAACTTATAGTGTTACCACAAGTCATATTAAATGCTATAAATCTATGGATATTAGTTTTAAAACAATCACTAACTATTTAAGCTTTTGAAGTCATATTTATACCTAGTTAGATAATTTTTTTAATTCTAATAATATATAGGTATGGTATAGTAAATTGAAAATATATGATAGTAATACATACTTTTTTGTTTTTACATTTTTATTATTTTTTCATACTATTTTTTATTCATTTTTTCCCCGTTTTTATCCATATATCTAAATACAATTTAATCCTTTAAACCCAATACATTCTTCCCTTTTTTATTTTCTCTCTTTAACAAATATAAAATTATGAGAATTTTGTTGACCCTGTATATTATATGCGGAGAAGGTTATAGGTACACTAATATGTTATATTTTTAAAATTAATATAACAGGCAGTCCGCTGATTGTCAATTTTGTATTTGACTAAAATATTAAAAAAAAGAAAAAAAAAAGGTATCTCACAATTTTGTTATTGTTATTAATTTAAGTACTCACTAAAAAAGTTTATAATTACAAATAAAAACAAATAACACAGGAATGAAGTTGAATAGTAGGGGAGAGGTAGGTTTTTCAGAAATGGTGATAAACGGAAAGGTAGTGAAGGATTTCACTACTACCATTTGCCAGTAGGAATTCCCTCTAGAGGGGAAACATCCCTATCGAAGTTGCGGGTAATTTATTTTTCAAACGAACGGCTGGGAATCGGTCACCTCCGGCGCTTCTCGGCTCCGTTCGGGACCGTCTGTACACTCTCGTCAGGAAAAAATGGGCTTGGGCCATATTAGGGGAGCTGAGGTAAATTTTACCCTGGATTTTCATGCAATAAATATAAAAATATGTACAATAAATATATATAAATAAATAAATATAAAAATATATACAATTAGCTGAGCTCTAATTGCATTTATTTTATATTTGTACGTGTTACTCAATATTTTTCCATAGGAGGGTACGAAAAAATGCAATAAATAACCTTAAATTTGTGAAACCGAGCAATAAAAACAAAAAAAATGTGTATAAAACATCCAAATCCTTTAATAATCAACTTTATTGTTTAATTTATAATTCTAACCCGGGAAAAGCTCAGCTAACCGTGTTTGAATCAAATTAAACTTCCCAAATACTCTTTACATTTATGCAAATATACATCAAAAATAAACTACACTCTTTATCTTTTTATTAGGACAATACCTAAATGTTCGGTCATGGTTCGGTGAAATCAAAGTTAGGGAACAAAACATGCAATTATACGAAATATGGTATGGTAAGTACGTTTCCATAGGCACACTTTTTCAATATTTGTTTTCTAAATAACAGAAAATAAACATTTTTTGAATTATTTTGGTAAATATTTCAGGAAATATTAGACTTACCGATGTCTACTAACATACAACTTGAAGCCAGATAAATAAATGTACCATAAAGTAGTTTCTGATAATTATCTTCTTTCGTTCCAATTTCCTTAATATTTTTCAAAATGAATCTAAAAAAGTTTAAATAGAACAATGAATTTTTTTTTAATAAATTGGATCTCGGGAACATTGTAAAGTAAAGAGCTCTAAAAGCCTCAGATTTTATCAAATTTATACTTTAATAAAAAAATTATATTTTATTGTGCTGTGTATGTATTCAAAGATATTAGGCGCTGAGTAAAATCTAATTTTTTGCGCTTAAAACTTTTAACTTGGGAAAAACAATTTACAAAAAAATTAAACCATGTCTTGTGGAAACAGTTTCACCTAATACCTATTTTTTCCATACAACTACTCAACTAAATGCTATTTTCACGTTATATGTTCAATATTACCCTTTCTACTAAGTTATAAGAATAAATGTTAACTGAGTCCAGTTTTTTTTTTTTCTTAAGAACAGGAATATGCCCATTCTACTTTAGAAAATATATAACAGAAGAATATCGAATAAGGAAATCAGATGAAATATATGTCGGATATATGCCAACAGAATTGAAAAATCTTTCGGATGGAGGAAGAAAAAGACTGGAAGGGAAATATTTCGGACGGGAAGAAATGAATATTTTATTAGAGGTGGCAGGTCTGGGTGATGAATGGCGTGTCCTGTGGTCGGGTCGTCCAAAGGATCTCTTTTTTTCTTTTTGAGATTCAATTTTACTCGATGGTACTGCGAAACTTAAAAAAGTGAATTAGATTCATGTTCAGTAGAGTCGAATTTTAAAACACAATTACTCTGCCAACGATTCTCAATCGGATATGCTTTATAACATTGTAATTTTTCAATAGATTAAAAAAAATTATAAACGTTACGAACAAAAAAAATTATGTTTATGATTTTATAAAAAAAATGGAATAAACATGTGAGAATATGGTTGAATAAATGAAACGTAGTTAACGTCTAGCTTGAGGAATTGATCATAGCAATAAATATAAATGTAAATAGAGAAACTTATATGTTATTAACATAGGATACAATCATACATGGGAAACATTATTTTATCCGTTGTGGAAAGGTGTCCGTTAAGAAGGGGTAATAAAAAAAGAACTGAAACACGAGATTTCCAAGTAAGTCCCGTAGAACATAAATTTGAAAAACATATGGACAGCATGTAGAATTTAATGGCTCATCCTGGAGTAACTACGAACATAGCGCCAAATTAATGCAAAACTCCGTCCCACACAGGGACGTTTAGGAATGTTTTTTATCCTATTTTTTGAGGCCACGCTTAATCGCCAGATTTTCCCCCAATTAAGGGTTCCCCCCCCCATTTTGGGCCCACTTAATGAGGCCCCATGAGAGCTCCAGAACTGACAGGATTGATTCACGGATACAGTAACAGAATAAATAATTTTATATGTAATTTATTCAATTTCTTGTCTCAACACCCTTTATTATATCAATAGTCCAACTTTTCGGCCAATACTAAGATTTTTAGATATTTTAATAATAAGACAAGGAAAGGATATAATAACAGAATGGGCAAAAAAAGCAACAAGTAGTAATTTGATATTGAATTACTGCTCTTGCCATCCATTTCATATGAAATTCGATGTAATTAATAATTATGTAAGCAAGGCTATAAGAATACCAGTTAAAAGTATGATATTTAAATTATTTCTTGATAATTTTTACTCCAAAATATTAATTTACAAAATATAGACCTTAAAAAATCCAAAGATAGGATGGAAAATAAAATAAATAATAAAGCAATTAATAAGAAATATTATGGATTCAAATACATAAAAGGTTTATCAAAAGATATCCAGAGGTCATTTAAAGATTATGATGTTGTTGAATATTCATTATGTTATAGACCTAACAATAAAATTAAGAATTATTATAGCAATTCGAAGGACAAAATTGAAATAAAAAGTCAATCGGGATTGATATATCAAATTCCGTGTTTAAATTGCCCAGCTATCTATATAGGTGAAACAAAGCAAATGTTAGGGGATAGAATATATCAACACAGAAATGATACAAGAAATAAGGAAAAGAATCCCAATAAAACCAAACTATTGCAGCATGCTCAAAAAAACACATTTTTTATTTTCATAACACCATATTGAGAATACTATATTAAGAAAAGAATATGTTCAAAAGAAAAATACTTGAGTCAATTTATATACCAGAGAACATCAATCATACAGTAAATTTTAAAACAAATTCAAGGAATTTGAACCAACATTAAGCAGAGATTTTGAGGTAAAATAAATTTATGAAAAACACGGTAAAAAATTTTTGTTACTATTTAAAAGCAATTTTAATAAAAATATAATTAAATTGCTATTTGAATTAAAATAATAATAAGCCGACCTGCGTGTGTGGAAGGTTATAATAATAAAAATAGTTTGTTTATCTAATAGTGTAGTTTTAATCTAAAATTAAATTTTTAAAAAAATGGGTAACTAGACATAAGCTTATTAATAATTAATATGATTTTCTATTAATTGACTTTTTTATAGGGTGATTTTGACTTGTAATTGATGACCTGGGCAAAATAGATTTTAAAACAATTTTTATATTTTGATGTGAGTTGCGAATTTATATTTAAGGTATGCTATATTATTGTTGTTAAAATTGTTACAAATGAATACATAATAAGCTGTTAAATGTTTATATTGTCCTTGAGGATGGCCGAATTGGCCGAAACGTTGGCCTATTTATATAATAAAGAGTGTTGAGTCATAACATTTGATTTATTTAATAATTAAAGAATAAATAATTATTTGCCACAGCCGTATTCGAACCCAAATCCTTGGATTTAATAGCACAGCACCTTACCTTTGAGCCATCATCTCGTTCTTTCCCCAAACAAATTCTTGGAAAATATTGAATAGAAATTAAATATTGAACTTTATAAAATTTGAGTTTATAACAATAAGGTTGGTGATTATTGTTGATAGTTATAATATAATTTATTACAACAAACCTTTTCCGAACTTCTCAACACTTCTTTTTAATATTTTTAAAAATTTTAAAATATGCTAAAAAAAAAAAATTAAAAAAAAAAATCGTCTCAGTTACTAAAAATATTTATGCTACGTTCTTGCTAATACGATGGGATGATGGGAAGGAGATGACAAAACAAGTTTCCATTATGAAGCAGTTCTCTTGTTCGTCGCCTCTTGACTTAATGTGCCACTTCAATCTAGCCTCTATTAACGGACTTGGCAAAAAGCCTCTGAATAGAATCGAATAATAAACCGATTAACACGTTAAATTTTACCAAACAAAAAAATAAATAAATAAAATAAAAATGAAACGACTCATTTATTAATATCCTTCAAAAATTAAATAAATTAGTAACGAATTATTTTTTAATAAAAATATTGGTATAATATTATTGATAATTACATGCATTATTTATAATTAGCTATTCTTCTTCCATTTTGGAATCTGGGTGCCATGGTACTTTTATTTATTTAATTTAAATATAAGCCAATTAGGTCAGCGACTGTATTATTTAATTACTTACATTACTTATAAGTAATGTAAGTAATTAAATAATAATTATAGTAATTAAATAATATATTATACTTAACTATTTAATTACTTATATTATTGAAGCCCATATTTTGGCTTCTGTAAGTTTATTCTCAAAATTTTGAAATAAATACTTTTGTCTGTCAATTGAAATAGTTTATGAAATAGTGGTCTATGGTGATAGCATAAAATGTATTTTAATTGCCTTCATTTGCATTCAAGATTTTTCGTTATGTAAAGGGATTTAATGATTCTGCATTTATTCATGTCATTTTCTCTATAGAAGGTTTTTTTTTGTTTTTTAAAACAATGGTGTGTTTATTTATTGATATTTGTGAAAGACCTGTCGCTAATATCGTTTATGTAGATTTTGAATTGTAGTTTTTTTTTTTTAAGTTACAGTAGTGATTTATCGAATCATTGTGAATTTTGATCGTGTTGAATTTTTTGACTCAGTTTTTACATTAAATTTTGTAAATCTAAATGTTAAAACATTTATATTTTGGAGTATAGCTTTTCTAGTTCATATATAGTTTTTGTTTAAAACTATCTCCCATTGAGATCATATAACTTAAACGAATTTTAATTTGTTTTATTTTAATACTAAAGGGAGCAGGGTAGCACAGAGGTAATGCACTGAGCTACAAATTCTAAGAACCCGGATTCGAATCCAGTAGAGGCAGATGATTATTTATTATATTATTGTAGCCCTAAGTCGACCCTGGGCCCTCTAAAGCCTTCCTAGGGTCCATTCAGCCTCAGAAAGTGAATATCCTTAATTGGAGAAAAATCTGGTGGTTGAGCAAGAAAAAGTCAACTCCTAGTATAAGAGTTGTTCTGAATACAGTACTTCCTAACTAAATCCCTTCTTGGGTTGGCGTGGTTAACATTATTTGTTTGTTAAATCCTTAATCTCCGAAGAATTTATTACCATTTTAGTAGTGATTATTTCGGTTTCCTGCTTGATTATGAGGTTTGCATTTTGTGCCATTTCTTATTCCGTATGTATGATTTTTAGTTTAAAATAATTAGTGAATGTTTTAAATTATCGTATTGTTATGATTATTTTTTTATACTGACTAGCAGTTTGATGGTTCTCGTGGTTTTATATATATA
>NW_027108038.1:252674-254005 GCF_000696795.3 Halyomorpha halys | reverse complement strand
AAAAAAAAAAAAAAACACTTTTTAGTGAAGTTATTTCAATACAGTCCGAAACTACATCGTAGACCGTTTTCATTGTAAATACAAATAGTTCTATCTTGGTCAATCAATGGTAAATCAACAATAAACTTAGTTCATTTATGTACTGAAAGGAGGTGAAGTTTCCATTAAAGTAAATATATAAACAGAACTACTCTAAAACGAACACTAAACTCACAAATAAAAGGGTATAACTATATAAATACTAACCACACCCTAACATACACCCTTTTTCAATTTAAAATTTGCGGTAGGATCAAAGTGGCTGTGTTTCTATTGAAGTAGTTTAAGGTTGCTACTAGCCTCAGCTCTCTAATTAGAGGCAACACTCAGTTTCTTTCATTCATATGGATAATATCTCACCACCTTAGTTAGGCTTTGAATTAAAATAGATACGGGTAATTAATGAATTATTTATGTACAATTTAATATTTAAAAAAAAAAGTTAAACGTTGCTAAATAAGGATAAAATGCATTAGTCATTTCTTTCTAAATCGGAATAATTATGAAAAGTCAAAGAGCCAATCCTAAATCCTAGGTTCATAAAAGTGGCCAGTGGTGATCACTCTACCACAACTACTAGAAGCCAAAAGAACGTGGGCGTGAAATCCTAAGAGGATGTTTTAGAGTGATTGGCTGGTATTACACCGGTCCTGAATACCAACATGACAAACCAAAATCCAATCACTGCAACCGACCACGATTGTAAAAACTAATAAACTAGAATGATGATTCTTATTTTTAGTCATGATGGGATCCACAGTTTTTAGGAAATGATTTACAAACAATAATTAAAATTGTTGATCATCTAACATATTTAAAATGTACGCAAGTATACTGTCTGTAAATAACGACTCTACTAATGCATCACAGACACACATAACATCCATTAAAGAATGATGTCAAAACTGGAGAAACCTGGAGAATAAATCCTGACAAATTCCTCCAGATCACCTCTCATACTCTCCGTCGTAAACCTCTGCCCTCCTGTCCTACAGTATCCTTTCTAAATACACCACTAACGCCTGTTGAACAGATTCGATACTTAGGATTCCATCTTGACAAGAGATTTACTTGGAATCCACATACAAGACTGAAACGACAAGAAACTAGTGTTAGTTGTAGCTATCGGAATCTACGAGCCGATTGCTACAACACTAGACAAACGCTCTAAACTTCCCATTCACTACAAAAAATTAGTATACACTACGATAATCAGACCAATTTGGACATATGGAATTGAGCTCTGGGACTCTACCTACGTAAAATCCTTAATTCTCCGAGGCGTCTGAAAA
>NW_027108038.1:245356-252624 GCF_000696795.3 Halyomorpha halys | reverse complement strand
GAAGATACGGGATTTGAAGATTGGAAGGGTGTTAGAACTACGAATAAAGAAGGGAATAGAATTCCATAGGGAAGAGGAACGGATGAGGAAAGATCTACCAAAGACCGCTTTTCGATGGGCAGTTACATTTAAGTCAGAGGGCCGTGAGCGAGTATTGCGGTAATGCACTGAGAACTTAAATTGAAGGATATCTGAGATGTACGATGGACGGCTGGATTGGATAACTTGATAGAGTAAGGAATCAAGGAAATATTTACGACGGAAAGAGGGGTAGAGCCACTTCAGCTCTTCATAAAATCGGGTGACACAGGCGATATACGAAATTATTGCGACCTGTGGTAAAATTTGATTAAATTTTATGGTAGATCTTGAAATGATGGAGAAATTGAAAAAGTTTATCCACGGTTTGTTATCCTGCAAGATAGAATTGAGATCCACTGGTGAATCAAATAATGATTTGAGGGAGTTATATGCTCGGCATTCAGTTGAATGTGTTTAACAGTAAGTCCTGTTCCACAAGTTTGGCATGGAGGTAAACGATTGTGGGCCATAAGATAACCGTGGGTCAGGAGCGATGACCTATTCGAAGGCGCGTCAAAGTCACTTCCCCTTTTCGCATATTTCTGGTTAATGATATCCGAGGGGTGACGTCACTGATTTCCCTTATCAGAAACATTTTCCCAAGCTAGTCTCGATTCCAATTTAATCCTCTGCTTAATTCCTGGATGACATTCCTTTAGAAATCTTCACCTTTGCTGCCTTCATTCATCGTTCATTTCGTTACCCGCTATTCTGCAGTTTCCAGAGATCCAGTCGAAAAACACTGATACCCCGTTTCTATTAGCAGACTGTAAAATACATGTTTTGGTTCAGTGGGTTACTTGAAAAATATTTCTTAAGCTATGTAGGACTGACTATGAGTCTGAACAGATGACATGTTTTTGAAAATGAAAAGGTGTCGGATGTAAAAAATGAAAAAAGCGTGGGATGTGAATGAAAATGCGTCTCCTTATAAACCTCGAAATTGCACCCTGCCTGGTTTACTTTAATATTGAGACAACCTAGTGGATCAAACAATCGAGCTTCCTGCTTTGGTTATAACAGGATTGCCTTTATTTGTTTTAACCTGTAAGATTGCACCCTTCTCCTCTAAGAAGGCCTCAGAAATGGCCAGGAATTTTTTTTAGGGGAAAAAAAGTACTCTGATTTCAAATAGCAAAGATGAAACCCCATTTGGTTTTTAAGTAAATATAAGTCATCAAATTACATTATTACTGTCTTACAACAACATAACATTCCAAGTGTTTTGAATATAAATTTTTTGTCTGAGGGAATTTTCAAACAAATTTTTAGATACCACATGTCCATAATTCCTTATCATATAATAAAGGCTGGTGAGAACAATATAACTAACTAATGATGAGAGCAATATAACTAACTTATGGTGAGAGTGAAGGTAAAAAAAAAAGAAAAGAAAATCTTGAAAAAAAGTGTAGTGATGAATTAAGAATAAAAGTTTATAATACGGAATTACTGTATGGCATTACATTTTTAAAATTTTTTTTTTACAATTCGAACCGAAAAAGTAAAAATTTATTTCGTGGAATGAACATACGATCTCAATTTAGTATATGTTTCCGTCATACATGTAGAATTAAAACTTATATTTCAAATATTAATACAAGTAATACATATTTGAATTAATATAAAAAGGAGTTATTTTTCGGAGTAGGGGTTCCATAATCAACTTCACCTGTTTAGAAAAAATGCTCTTGCTCCCAGTCTGATTAAGGATAAACAAAAATGTCGTTTTATAGAGACGGCAATGGAAATAGTTTATAAAAATTTGACAAATAATAATAATAATAAAACATACTACATTAAATAAAAAAAAGTTCCTCCCAAAAATGTCAGATAATTTGTAAATCAATTTTGAAATTCTCTTGACTCAACTGGTGCATAAAGACAAAACAGATATGCAATATGCATTTTATATTTTTTTATTGCGTGGGTGGAATTAGATGCTAATTCGTTTATACGAAATTATGAAAAAAAGATATGGTTGAATATTAATGCTTGATCCGAAAAAAAAAATATCAAAAAATAACATCGTTCTGCTATAATTAATTTGAAGAAAATGTTGAAGTCATTAATCATTGAACGCTATTAATCTTTACAGGAGAGGTCACCTAAAAAACGATGATGGATTCCTATTTTTTTCTCTGAGGCATATTTAAAGCTTTTTGAATTCAAGGGGCTAGATAAAGAGTCAATGGCAAATCTTATTCCCTTGACCTATGTATAGATATTACTATTTGATTTAATCAATTATTTCACATAGTATATATATATATATATATCCGAAAAAGGCCTAAAAAGACCGAAAAAGTATGTGGGCCGAAACATAGGCATTTATTATTAGTTTGTTATTCTCGACCCCTGAACATTTCCTTAGTGTATTATAGTGGTAAACTATTTTATAAGATTTTCCATTTTTAGGCTGTAAAATTAAAGGTTTACTGAATATGTAAATAGCTGTGAGAAGTCGATTGCACAGTATGAAATTTAAAATATATTTTGGAAGATGAAAATTATTTTCTAAAACTAGATTTTTTAAAATCAGCAACACTGATTAGGAAAGAGCGTATCCCACGCATTTTTGCTTGGAGTTGAAATGCGTGAGGAGTGGACTAACGAAGGGAGCTGAATGGTGAAGGGACAATACTGATAGTCTAGATTGATGATGGTTCTATTCTCGCTGCTGGTACTAGAAATTACAATACAAGTCCACAATGGAATCTCTAAGACCCTTAACCCTCTGAATAGGTAATTAGGAACTGTTGCTGCAGTAAGGAGCTAAATTTATACATCAATTATTAACAATAGCGTGGCTAATAACAAACAAAATAATTATAATATGTAATTACTATCACACACTGCACTTTCTCTACAGAATACGTCCACTGATTACATCATACATATTTAATGATAAAATTAATAATCAATACTTAATTATTCAGATACCTAGAACAGTTCCTTTTGCGCAATGGTTAATCGATGTAATAATTGAAATAAAAACATTAATTGAGGTAACTGTACTACGGTGACCATCTAGTAGCTATGGTACACAGAAATCGGGAAAAGAATTTAATTATTAAGTTAATTTTTTTTTCCAAGAACAAATCACTGAAAACTATAGATATAAAAATTCATTACACAAGGAGTTTTGAGATTAATATCAGAGAAATATATGTATAATAAAAAAAAAAATTATATCTTGCATGGTTATGAGGTGGCGTTGAGGGTCTGTAAGGTTTTAGTGGTGTGACGGTGATATCACATCGCCAAGCACTTAGTATAGAATTATTAGTAGGATAGATCAACCCTTATCAGCGTACAGGGATAGAGAAAGTTTTTTTGAACACGTTGAAAATCTTATATAGTTTTTTATTCGCACTTAATGATATACGGAGTATAAAGTAAATGGAAGTATTAAGACTGTGCAAAATTTCGAATCTGAGTTTTCGACAAAAAAAAAAATGTTTTGGGCTGACTCTCCCAAAATAGTGTATGCTTGTAAACAGCCAAACAAAACTTTTTTCTAAAAGGAAAAGTAAAAAATTGAAATTATATATTTATGACATGTATATGCCTGAGATATTACACCAAATTTTTGTTATAAATTACGAACTAAAAGTACCACTTTATAAAACTGATTTTGAACTTTTTTTTTATTTTAACAAAAATGGCCCTATTTTGGCTACACCCGATAAATCGTGCAATGAAGTGGACTGTAATATCAGTTAAAAAATCTGGAGAAATACAATACAGAAATACAAACTCATGCCATCATCGATGACACCGCCTTCAGCGGACCTGGGAGCTTATCTTATAATGTCACACTGGCAAACCAAGATATATTATTTGCCTGCGTATGTAAATTTATCTCTTCTTTGTATATATTTAATTTATTGTTTTTTAATTTTTTTCTAGGTCAGAAAAAAAAAAAAAAAGAGAAATACAAAATATAAATGAGTTTTACAAACAACTAAAGGACAAAAATAGAGACCAGGGTATAAATCAGCCGAGACCATCCGATCGCTTTCACTAAACTCTGTGTCGTAATGTTAAATTAAACTGGACACTAATTATTCGTTATTCTCAACTTGAAAAACTCTAAAATATGAATTTTTATAATAAGAGATATTGGTATGATGTCTACACCACTTAATTTTTCTAGTGTACACCAAATGGATATTTTTGTTATTTATAGGTATGGAAAATAAAAGAATCATTGGTAATTAATTCAATTTTTTAATAATTCCGTTTCACTAAAGTACATTGTATCGTGTCAAAATTACATTAGAGGACTTTTATCTACGTAGAATTCTGCAGTGGATAAACTAAACAATTTAATAATTTTGGTGCCCCCCTTGGTATTGTTTTCCTTAATATAATTATTATATTATATATTTACAATATTTTTTTATATGCGTCGGAGTTTTAAATTGATAAATTGTTTAAAATAATATGAAGAAATAAGGTGTAAAATACGAGAAAACAGATTATTGAAATATCATAATCAGACCTTATTAAGAATAAGCTAAATTTGATAGCCCATTGGAATGGGTTCAAGAAACTGTATTGAATAACTTTTAAGAGATAGAGTCTCTTCACACAATTACAGAATTTTAAAAAATACTGTAAGATAAGAGTTTTGAACTATTTTCGTTAGATAAGATCCTCTTAAATTTGATGCCAAGGACAAATTTTATTTTCTCAACTACCTAAATTACAGCAAACAATGCGAGTTAAAAATCATTTTTTTTTATTATGTAAATGGTTACTATGATAGTTATCTTAACCCAAATAATGTTTAAGAAATGTGTTTCTATCTTCGTTCTTTTTTATTTATATTTAGTATTATAATGATGATGTTCATCCATTAGTGATACATTTTTGTGTAGATATTTACCATTCTGGTCAATAAATCTAAATAATATAACAATTCCACACTGCAGAGAAAATCTTGTTTTCTAATAGTACAAGAGCCAAAGAGGAAAAAAAGGTAGTTATTTCACTCCTATTATTGATTACTTTAATGAAAACTATGAATAATTAGTAGTCGAAATTGAAGAGTTTGCCAAGTATAGGTAGGATACCTACTTCTACTTCACCGTTGGAACAGTATAGTAAACATGAATTAATGCATTTCATGTCACACCCATAAAAGCGCACTCAATAATTTACTAAGTTACCTTTAGGAAATGTTTATAAGTAATAATCACCTAGTGGATAATAATTAAAAGTATTATACAAGGGCGAAGAGCTTTATATAATGTTATATGATTGTTGTTTGAACTCGATAATTTTATAAATCAATACTTCCAAGCAATAACTATTTGTTGCGTGTTGTAATATAATTTACATAGCTTCATAATTGTTAATTTTTATGAACATAGTTTTTCGCCGAATGTATGTTTTCTAACTCCTCCGTTATTACTGATTTAGTTTTCGGTGCATTAAACATAATTAAAGTTCTTTTATATTAAATCCTTTCTTCGACCAAATCCCTTTTTTTTATTGGTTGAGTGGGCCCTGGATATGTGAGAAAACTATACAACGAGGTCTTTTCGTGGCTCAATAGTATATTCATTATATGTAATTATAAATAAGACAATTTATAAGTTTTAGACAGGTTGCGACAGGTTTCTTTACAAATATTAGAATGTATTTCATACATTCTTTGTTGTTCACTACTCTCTAAGCTCTTGTACGATTTCTTGATCCGTGTGCGTGAATAAAAGTACACAAAATATCTTAACGAATTAACTACCTCTAAAAAATTAAAGATACTTTATTTATTTATTTTGATAGTGAAAAGTTTCGTGACGAAATGTAAACGGAGTTAAATGTGCTACTACCACTAATATTGTAAACCTCTACAAACCATGAAAGTTCAAGAGTTCAGTCCTTTGTAAGGAAGCACTGTTTTTAGAACAATGGTTATACAAGGAGGTGATTTTTCCAATAACGCTCAACCCCATGATTCTTACCCAATTAAGGGTAAAAAGAAAATAATTATCTGCCAGAACCGGATTCGCACTCGAATTTTCGAGATCAAATTTTTACTCATGCGTTACGATAATTTGCCGTGCTGAAAGTTTTTAATTTTAAAAAAATTGAAAATATTTCTTGCAAAATATTAATAATAGGCAAACTAAATAATTTGATGATACCGAAATAAAAAAACTGCTCTGTTTAACATTGAGTTTTTAATCAATACAAGCTGTCAATGTGGCAATTCATTATTCATTGTTTTTTGTTATCTTTATCAGGGCTAAACGATTATTGATAACGACTAGACCAGCTGATGTAACATTATTACAGTGTAGCTCGCCAAGATCAGTATTGACGAGCCCAGCGCCATGTCATCCCTGAAAGGCAGAGTGGCCGTGGTGACTGGAGCCAGCGAAGGCATAGGAGCGGCCATCGTGAGGCGGCTGGCTGCGGAGGGGGTGAAGGTGGCAGCTCTGGCTAGGAGGATTGATAAGTTGACGGTAAGAGGATGAAAATTACGTGACAAGAGGTGAAAGTATTTCCCTATTTCCTTTTAATTTAATTTTAAGGCTTCAACCACACATGGGTTAATTTCCTTAATTTCTGAATTAGCAAAGGACATACTTGCAATTTAAGAATTTTGGACTGTACCCTTGTTTGGGGGCAAGGGTCTGGATTCTTGGCTACTATTATATTGATATAATTATAATAATAATCATCTTTATTTATTCTGGGATTGATCCCTTTTGAATAATTTACAGGCGTCAATATTAGGCTTTAGAGCCTTAGAGTAAATTAGAAGATGTCTTAAAATAAAATAATACAGTGAATTTAAAAATTTACAATTAAACAACCATAATTAACAGAATATATAAATAATGATAAAACAAATAAAATGAAACCACTTGTCATATCATAAAACATAAGATGACTTCTGATAGTAAATAAAAGGGAAAAAAAAGATAAAAAATCAAATAAAATTAAACTAAAAAGTAATAAATTAACAGATATAATTTCTGCTAGTGTACATATTTACAATTATAAACGAAAATCTAAGACATAAAATATATAAAGCTTTTTTGAAACTTTCAATTGGGTGGACAGAAGATAGTCGAAGATACGGGATTTGAAGATTGGAAGGGTGTTAGAACTACGAATAAAGAAGGGAATAGAATTCCATAGGGAAGAGGAACGGATGAGGAAAGATC
>NW_027108038.1:239003-241311 GCF_000696795.3 Halyomorpha halys | reverse complement strand
AAGGCACTGTGTTATTAACGCCGAGGAATCCGGCTGTGAAAGTTAATTATTTTATGTTTCACTGCGGGCCTACCCAGCTTCATAAAGTCAAGCGTGATTCTGACCATATCACCTCCTTGCACAACTCTTGGTCTAGCAACAGAACTTCCTTACAAAATACTGCATCTCTTACCCTTCATGGGTTGTAGTGGTACATATTTAATTTTTTCTATATTTTTATATAATGTTATCATTAATACGCTTATGTAATACTACAGTCCGGAGTGGACCTTGATTTTCTTAACAATGGTTCTTTATAGCCCTCTCTATACAGTGACTCCTAACGCTATCACATCAAATTAATCCATTTACTATGGTCAATGTCATGTAGGGGTGGTTAGATCGGTAAGTGGAGTAAGAGGTCAGGGTCCTGGATAAAAAAGGGCACCGAGGTTTTCCTAATTTAAATATTTTGGGAAAGGCCGACAGTTTCCAAAAAAACTTCTGTAAAAACACATGAAAAAAGCTAAAAATAAACTTTCTAAATTTAACCCTTTCACTGCTTGAATTCTTTATTTAATTTACTTTTTTTTTGTTTTTTTTTTTTGTTCTGAAAATTATTTTTATTAGTTGTAACAAGAAGATGGATGTCTGAATGTCTACTTTAGTCCGTTCCTTCTACATGATCTTTGGATCTCGATATATTAGCAGTATTTGGCACTTAGATCACTTGGACTCACCATGGCTCATTTGATAATGTTCTAGAATTGAGTATATTTGTATTGTGAATATTTGAATATAAAAAAAATTTAAATAAGGAAATATTACTAATATAATAATATAAATAACTAAAATCCATACAAGGGGCATGTATAAAAGATTTTCTCCTCTAGTTGAGTGTAAGAAACCTATCTTAGAAACTCAAAAGTTTTTAATCTTGCATAAATTGTCTTTAAAATAAAATTATTGGAACAAACTATATTTACATGTTGCCTTTAAATGTTCTATTTACTCATATGTAGAATTTTCGCTTTCATTAATGGAATGATTAGAAAAACTGTGGTGCGGTGCGCCACCACCATATTTTGAAACGAAATTATAGCTTTTTTCTAAATCCTCTTTTCAATTCATGATGCCAAAACTTCCCCTTAGTGTATTTCTGTTTATTGAAGAAATTACAAATACTTATCGTGTTTCCATGGGTGATTATAAAGATGATTGTAGGATATAAACTGATAAGTATTGTCTTAAAATTTTCAAAACGTGACACATCTTATATTTTCAAGACCTAAATTTTATTTCTTATTATTATTATTAGAATTATCCTTATTTTATACCATTTTTATAAAAATCAAATTATATAGAAACTATTTAAAAAAGCTGAATATAGCTTTATATTGTGAGGTTGAAATATTAATATTGCAATTGGAGAAAATTTATGCTGTGTAAAACTCCTAACTGAAAAAAAAAAGACAATTGTTTAGGAAATTTAAAAACTTTTGTTGTAAAATAAATTTTATAGAGACCTTAATGACAAATCAAAGTAAATACTGTCTTGATGACAAGTAACATAGTTGTAATTTATGCTGTTTTTGTGTGCCTTCAATTTTTACAAACACAACTATATATAAATATATATATATATTTGTGTGTACGTAGTATTATATTATGGAAATTACAACAGGACTTGGAAAAGGAATTGAGAGAGAAGGGTTACACTGTGAACGGCTACCTGTGTGATGTTCAAAGAGAGTCCAGTGTCAAAGATGCCTTCGACCGGATAGAAGAGGACTTCGGTGGAATCCACCTACTTGTCAACAACGCAGCTACTGGAGCTTTAGTTAATATGTTGGGTAAGCACCGCCTATCATAATTAATTAATTAACTAACTCACGGTTAACTAAGTCCTCTGATGAACAAATTTCTTCATTTCTAATATCAGTGCTGCTAGAGTATTATTAAATGATTTTAATCATATTTCATCTATATAAGCTTTATACGCGGGTAATTCTGAAAAAAGGACATTAAAAGATAAATGACTGAAATTTTTCTTGTGTTCACAATTAATTAATAGAATATCGTTATCCTCTGTTGTGATATTTTTAAAACTAAGTGCTTAAAATATTTCTTCTAAAGTATTAATTACTGTTGCTTTTAATATTTCCTAAAAAAAAAAATTGAATGACCATTATAAAAGTTTAGAAATTCCCACAAGTTGTTGTTATTGATTGTTGCTTAAAGGCGTAAAACCCTCTGGTCATCAACGCCTATGGCATGATAAAAGTAAAAAAACATTTTTTTAAATAATTAAAGAAATTAATAAATAAAA
>NW_027108038.1:228872-238783 GCF_000696795.3 Halyomorpha halys | reverse complement strand
CGTTGGAGGTGGCAGTTTTCTGATTAGGTGAGAGTGCGTTAGGAGAGTATGACCTATTCTCAAGCGGGTTAGAGCAACTTCCTCCCTACGGCTGTTGCGGTAGGATGTTGACCATGGTTTTACAAATCGTTTTATTTCTTTTAATTTATTTGGAGAGCTTTCTTCCCACTTGGCCTGCCATTTTTCTAATATTTGTAATTTAAGGGGTGTACTGAGTTCTGAAGGGGTAAGAATTCCCACAAGTATTCTACTGTTTCTTAGGTCTAATTCAAGTTTTGATAATCCAAATAATTATTCCTAAATAATAATTGATAAATTCAAATTTTTCTTGTATTATTGAATTTAATTGAAGGTTTTCATATGAGTTGTAATGTTTTTAAACTATATAATACTTTCAATGCGGTATTAGGTAAATAAGTGAATATTGGAGTGAAATATATATAGCTTTTTTTTTCAGTTCGCAGAGTTTGTGGGTCTTTGGCAGCCTTCTTCACGCCTGCCTTTCTAATTTGTTACTTGCAGCACTTTCGTTTCTTTGTCGATTCTGTCTAGCCATCTGGTTTTTGGCCTTCCAGGTTGTCTCTTGCCAACTATACTGGCATCCATTGTTGTGTAGAGGCGTCCTGATGGGCTGCTTCGAGCCACGTGCCCCGTCTATCTTAACCTTCTTGCTTATAATATCATATGATATTGACTCAGTCTCTGCTAGGAGTTTGCTGTAAGTTCTTCTCCTCCATGTGGCTCTGATCCCATATAGCTTCTGAAATTGTACGGTTTTATTGTTTTATATTATTAATTCTTGCAGAATTATTTATCTTTCTTATTTACTTTTGTTTTTTATTATAGGGTACAATCAAAATTGATGCGTCCGGGGTAAATATATTAGGAGATAGAACATGTCAATATATGAAACAAGTTTTTATTCAATGTTTTACGATAGGGAGAGAATATTAGAAAAAATAAATAAAATTAAATCAAAATTTTCTTCTTCAATGTGTTTTCTTAGATCAACTTTAACCATTTAGATTAACCAATGGGAATACCCATAGGTTTCTTGTTCATCGCTATACCATAAATGTATCCAACACTTCAACCAAATCAGCCACTACACAATTTATGTTTAATAATTTATAATAGATGTATTCATTTTATTTTTATTGAACTTTAATTTTATAGTTATTTTATATAAATTATTTTGTTACTACTGAATCAGTTTTGATTATATCGATTTATATTTGTATTATTTTTTTTAATAATATTGTTTATCATTCACTTTATTTCTCTTCTTTTATTTATAAATATGATGCGAATGAATATATGGAATACTGATATTTATTGTCTTTAGTTATGACAGTTTGTATTATGATTCTCCTATGAAAACTATAAATAAAATATATTTTTAATCACACTTTTGAAATATTTGCTTTTCTTAATTTTGAATTGTTGTCTAACCTCCTGAACGCTTCGTTTCTCTGTGCAAATATAACTTGATCGATTTTGTTGCAGACATTAATATGGAAAATACAGCAGCCATCCTCAACACGAATGTATACGGAGCTATGAGCTGTATCAAAGAGGCTTTGACTTTGATGAAGAACCACTCAATACATGATGGCCACATAGTAAATATTAACAGGTCATTAATACCTAATTTCTTCATTTTACACATGTAAAGTTTGATTTTAAAGTTTGAATACATATTACAAAAATGTTGTTTTAATTTTTATTGAAATACTAAAAAAGAATAATATATAGTTATTATATATTAGTATTTTAAAGTTAATGGCTAAGTGTTCAGGACTTCTATAACTAAAATATTATAATAATGCCAATTAATCAATTTGAAATAGTACATCTCATATCAACAGGTGAACCCATAATATATCAGTATAGTTATTTTATAGTTTGAACTAGTGTTTAGAAGCCTGATAATATCTGAATTGTCGAAACGTTGATTGGTTGTTTTTTAAATGTGATTTTGAATAATTATAATTTCTATTATTACTTTTTAATTAGTTTTACCATTACTACTGAACTATTATTTATAGAACATAACATATATATTCAATAAACGGTTGTAAAACACCTAGCACATATTTCTTATAAATATTATAACATTTTACACTATATGAGATGTGGGGATTATTATTACATATTTATTTGTTTATGGGGAAACTTCGGTACAAATAGGATTAGCCATTATAATAATGAGTTAAATATATCATATTTGTTATTGAAAAATTCACATTCCTTACAGCCAAAAATAAAAAAGAATGACAAAAGTCAGTAAATTTTAACAATATAAAAGTAACAAAACTACATATACTATGGAGAAGATAAGCATCCATTTCTAATTTTCAGATTTTAGGTTACATAAATAAATAAGTTTAGGTCTAATCGTAAGGGTACTGACAGAAATTTATACAAATAAGTTCCGCTTACATTTTTTAGTTTCAGCATGTTTCTAATTTGGTTCTCTTGATACGTGAGACAGTTTGATAAAATATTATAACAATTTTCAATGGCTTTTCATCACAACCTGGAAAAAGCTTCTAAATTATTGCTTTCTTTAAGCTAAATGAATGTTAACCTTTATCCTCTATAAATTTTGAGGGGAGTTACATGTTTTTTAAAAACAAATTTAAGCATACCCTTATGTAGAGAGAAACACCTGTTTAAATTAAGCACAAATACTAATTGGTTTTTTTTTTTTTTTTTTTTTTTTTTTTTTTTTTTTTTTTTTTTTTTTTTTTTTTTTTTAGTATTAGCAAGTACGCTTAGCCTCGGGTCAAATATTTAAAACTAAAAAAATTAATACATTACCTGATTTTCTCTAAAAATATCGATGTTAGCAAATAAAACCATCGAACATACCTGAAACAGACAAGAACAAACAATAAGTAAAAATTATAAAACTGAATGAATCATATATGTAAATGTATTGTAGCAGATAAATAAATATATTTCGTATTCATATTCGGATCCACACGTTGGCCATTGCTGCAAATCCAAAACATTTACAAATTCTTTATAAAAAAAAGAAAGTGATGTCGGTATGCATACTAATGTATGTATATGCTTTACTCCCTGAAAACGTAGTAATTTAAATCCAATGTAAGGGTTGATATTCAAAAAAGGGATGAATCGGTATAATATGAAGGCTGGGCAACATTTAATTATATTGATATATAAGTGGATGACTTCGGACAATAAAGCAGAGTTCATTAAGAATACTATATCGCACCCATATTTTCTTTTTTTAGTTTTCTATATAAGTTATGCATATATTTGAAACAACAAAGTGCTAATATAAAGCCATCATCAGTCATACCATAAAATGGACTTATGTTAGTCTAATTAAATAACATTAATTATAAATCAGTATAGCCTATAATATATGGGCTATATATATTTGTTTAATCCAGTGAAGTATTATGGTCTTATTTGTAAAATCAACACTATTTTCGTCATAAAAATCTATCAAAAAAACGAATTAACCCATGTTTATCGCTTGGAGTACCTAATCGGATTTTCAGAAGAGCATTCGATTTTCGTAAAAGTAATTACAAAATTAGAATAATTTTTGGAAATTTTTATAACAAATACATCTTGCAAAATAATAATTTTTTTTGTTATTATCTATTTTTCATATAATTGGTTAATAATTATGTTTAATTAGTTGTTAAAATACTCTTATTTTTTATTTGTACCGTTATCATTTTTTACTGGTTTATTTTTTAATCTTCTTAATAAAATGGGATGATTGAAATTTGATTTTTTTTTTTAATTATTAGATAGAATAGCTTAAAAATATTTGACAAATTTATTATTAATGTAGTTTTAAAAATACTGATCCAATAATAATTATTAAAAAAAAAAACTATCATCTGAACCATTTTTGGTTTTCCGAAAAAAAATTTTAATTTGGATTATAAAAAACTATTTATATAAACCAAACACTAACGGTTTCGGGTTCAGTACTTGGCAAGAAAGTACTGTTTCGTGACCAAGAGGTTATACTAGGAAGTAATACGGTCATCATTCACGCCCAACCACCAGGGCTTATCCTCTTCCCTCCCCCCAATTAAGGGTGCCCGTGTTATATAGGCTGGGTGTGCTCCAGGAGGGTCTCTCGACCCCAGAATCGATACACGACTGATATAACGGAATAAATAAATTATCTCCCACAGCCGTGTATAGTGCTTTATAGGAAATCAGAATATAATTTAAATTAATACATTAAGTAAATGTAATATTTTTCAGCTTAACTAAACAAGACAGTCTTATAATGATTTATTTTTATTAATCTATATTAGGAGAGTCGCTATCTGTGCATTTATATTCTTATCCGTTGAGACATCCTCAACAGAAGAACGCGTGCATAGACTATGTATGCTGAGGTCTCTCCTCAAACCATTAAAAAAAAATACGGATTAATATTCAAATAAATTACGTCCTAAAAAATATAGAAAAAATTAAAGAAATGAACATAGTGTTGAACACCGACAGTCTTTTCTCAATATGCATTAATTAAAATATTTAATATTGAGACTAAGCTCTTAACCTGTCTATTTATAACAAAATAAATGTTTAATTAATAATTAATATTTGTGTTATAATAATTATGGGGTATTTAATAGTCTTATTTGAGTACTTCAACAAATTAAGAGGATTATATTCCAACTTCATCCGGGATCAGCAGTTCTGGGAAATACGGACTGGGATTCTAGGATGTATTCATATAATATACGTGAGTATATTATATTGTTCATTACACACATATATTCCAGAATTATCATGAACGACCCCCCTCTCTTATATTTATTATACATATACATAATAAATATATGTGTGTTATAATAGTTTTCACAGGAAAGGTTATTGAGTAAAACAACTTTATGAGGTCTTAAACATTTTTTCTCAAAAATATAATACTTCATTTTCTATAGATTTCCTCTAACGTCGTCAACTCTTCAATCTCAGAACAGAAAAATTAAAGGTTTTGGGAAGAAATTAAGTTTAAATATTCGTTTTTTACCTGAGAATCATTTTCAAAAAATTTACCTTTAAGGAAGTTGACCAAATTTCTGAACGGGTAGAAATCTGTTAGATATGTCAAGCGAATATGATGGGTCTGAAAGGACTACGCAACTCGGCCTGTTTTGCTTCTTCACCGTCTGTCGTGAAACATGATATTACAAGAACCGTGGTGATAAAAAGGCAGTTGTTGATTACTTTAATAAAAATTATGTATAATTACTAGTCAAAATTATTGAGTCTGCCAAGTATAGGTAAAGGGAATAAAAATGGCGGCTATTTCATAACGTTAAAAACGTTAAAACGACCAAAAATACAAGAAACCTAAGAGGACATCATATAAAGTAGAGTAAATTTTCTAAAATATGAACCCTAATAGAGCTATTTACGGCATTATACCAATGTCGATTTGGATGTGACGGATTCACCTCTGGGTAAAAGGATAACATAATTATTCATACCACTGACCATCACAAAGGACAAAAAATTTTTTTTGATGTAAATTTTGATTCATTATGTATTTATTTACCGGTGTTTCGTCGATATCTATCCACTGACCTGCCTGTTATTATGTATAATCCACCTGCCATCACACGTGATTATCCTTTCGAGATAAGTTTGCCTAGCGAAACACATGTCTTATAGCGCTTCATCTACGCTTAAGTTCATTAGGTACCATTAAGTTTATGGTCATATTTGATGGCATACTAAACTATGTAGAATCATTTGGAACTATAGAACATATTATCAAAAAACAGAGGATTTATTAACTTAATTAATTCACTAATCCCACTTTGAATTTCAGAAAAAGAAAAATGGTTCGTATCATATGGCCCAATATATATATATATTAAATATATTTTATTACTACGTGACCCTCTTTTTTATTTATTCTATGTTGTTTATTTTTAAGTAAAATTATGAGTAATTACATTAAAGCTGGTCGACAGCTAATGGTTTTTTTTTGGGGGGGTTTTTTTACAAACCTTATCTTCTTCAGCTAATATTTTTCCAGGCTATGATCAATGAAGAAATCAATTCTAATCTAGTAAAAATAGATTAAAATTTGGCTGTACCTAGAAATATGGAAAATAATGTCTATAAATGGATTCTTAAGTAAAAATGTTTAAAAAAACATGATAAAAATCTTACAGCTCCCGATGATCCTAATAACAGATTTTTCAAAATGGCTTCCACGTATTTTTAAGTTTATTGACAATAACTTCTAAAGAATAACAAGCAGCTGAAATATCTTTATAAAATACATAATGTTGCTTAAATTTCAGTTCTCTATTTATTTTTAAAAATATCATGAAATATTCTATTCTTAGGAAAATATCATTATTAACTACTTTATGATGCATTTGCCGTACTTCGAATTGAGCTCTGATAGAACTCTTTACGTTCAATAGATGTAGTTTGTAAAACATTTTGATTCCAGAACAGAGAGAAATTAAGATTTTTGAGAATTAGTCTTGAAAAAAAAGCAAGGAGTCTACTAATTTTTCGGAAACAACTTTATGTATTTAAAAAGCTTCAAATTAATCCCTAACTGTCAAATAACCCTCAGAAATCCAACTCAAAATATTAGTTGTTTTTATGTTGAGAAATGTCAAAATTCACAAAATGGAACATAGCAAACCTGCTATTTTTAAAAATATTCCCCAGTATCGAATAATACTTTTAAATAATACAAACATTGTAGGTTGGTTTTTCGAAAAAAACTATAACGTTTTTTTTTTTCTTTTTTTGCGATGAAAGAAATGAAATGCTGAAACTGAAATGCGTGCTCAGGGCCGGCATACATTCTCATAAAGCATATACATTTTAAAGCTTTGTGTATAACATACAGAAGACAGGAGTATACAGGATCGCTGGAGGGAAAGATGGGGTGAATAAATTTGAGGCTATTGGCCCTCTGCCCGGAAAATCAGTAGGAATTGAAAGACGGCCAACAACTGACAGATGTTGGATAATTCTTTTTCCAGCCCCTAACACCGAGTACAATGTGTTTATCGTCCGGATAATGCTGTTGAAAATTATACATTGTTAAGGGAATTGTTGCTACATTAATCATTTGGTATCAAATTCATTAGTAATCCACTAATAGTAAAGATATTATTGTACTAATATTACAAGAGCCGGGGAGAAAAAAAAGCAGTTATTTCACCCCAATTTTTCATTACTTTAATGGAAACTAGGCATAATTACTAGTTAAAATTGATGAGTCTGCCACGTATAGGTAGGGGGGAATAAAAAATGGCGGCTGTTTCAAAACATTAATTTTCCATTCGGAGCTCTATATCTTAAAAACTACCAACAACACTAGGAAATCTAAAAGAACATTATTTAAAAGAAGAGTAAAGTTGTTGAAATAGTAGCCCAAGTAGAGCTATTTACGTCCAATATTTCTCGAGATATATCCTTTTAAAAATCAACATTTCATAAAAATGTATTGAAATATCAGTAGTCAGTTAATTTATTTTAAAAATTTATATCTCAGGAACTATGTGACGTACAGATGTCTATTAGCACTCAAATTAAAGCTAGTCTAATGCACTATAAAGTAGTTTATGACCTTTACCTTCCTAGGAATTGTAGTTTTCATGATATTTGCTAAAATAAATTGATTTATAGTTGTTTGGACAATAAGTTTGATTTTGTAAAACTTTATTTCAGTAACCATAGGGTGTACAGATGTCTTCCAGCTCTTAAATTAAAGCTAGTAAAATTTAATATAGAATAGTTATTAATAGTTATAAATAGATATTTGACAAAATAAACTCACAAAATGTTATTTTCTAGTTGTTTGTATAAAATATTAGATTTTTGAAAAAATATATCTCTAGACCCATAAGACGCACATATGACTTTCAACACTCAAAATAAAGGAAATGTAACTTACTATTAAGTAGTTCATGACACTTATTTTCGTAGAGGTAGTAGTTTTCATGATATTCACATATGAATATGAATTTGCCTCAAAAACATATCAATAGACATCTATACGTCAAATAGTTTTTGAGATATAGATTTTTCAAAATAAATTTACTAACTACTGATCTTTGAGTACGTTCCATACAACATTTTTACGAAATATTGCTTTTTAAAAACCTATATCTCGAGAACTATTGAAAGTAAATAGCTAATAAATAAATTATCCTTTCTTAGATTTTCTATTGTTGTGGGTAGTTTTAAAGATATAGAGCTCCGAATAAGAGACACAGCCGCCATCTTTATTTCCTCTACCTATACTTGGCAGACTTGTCAGTTTTGACTAGTAATTATACCTAATTTTCAACTAAGTAATCAAAAATTGGGGTGCAATGACTGCCTTTTTTTCTCCCCTTGGGCTCTTGTACTAGCATGATCATAATGATAATCTTCGAACAAATTAATAAAACAATTTTATAAATGAATTATGAAGTAATGTTGCTTGAATTCTATTTAATGAAATTGATTGCCCCGTGATGGAGTGTTAGTTTTGGATTTACGATGAAATTAATTTTTTAATTAGTTCTTAGATTGAATGAATCATTTGTTTAGGTTTTAAAGAAACTGAATGAGCCGTATCCTTACTTCAACAAAAGTAATTTAATTAAGCTGGTTAAGAATTTCTTTTGCGAACATATCGTACGTTCCTGAATTTCTTCTTAGCATATTTTTAACATCCTAACATAACTATTTTTCCATGGCATTGAAGATTAAAAAAAAAAAAAAAACTTACCTCAGGAGGTTTAAGATATTAAAGAGCATTAAAAAAAGAAACGCAAATAAAAATATAATACCTAGAAAATATAAAGTGATGAGGGTTGTGGCAGTTCTTTTTACCCCCGTCTTTGATCCCGTCTACCTGCTATGCCAGCTTTACCAGGACTAACGCTGTTCCTTCTGACAAGATGAGCCTTTCCCTTTGCTGACCACGTATTTTTTGTCTTTGGGAGTCGTTCCCTGATTTTCTGGCTTTCTCTGGGCTAGAACTTGAAAACAAAATGTATCCTTGAGACGATTATGAACGCTGCATTATCGAAATATTCCATCCTATATCGCAGTTATTATTTGCTCATTTTAATTCATCATAATCCCCCGCGAGTAACGACTAGCTATCAGAGATTAATGGGGAAAAAAATATGAAATTTTTCGAAAAAGCAATGGGTGGTAAATATTTGGATAGTGTTCAAAACAATATTCGTTGTTGCAATGTAAACATCTTTTATCTAAAACTTATAAAACTATAACGATGATATAAAATGACAATATACAATTGTTTACCTAAAAAAAACAACTTTTTTACTGTTACAGTTGTATCCAAACTAATTAGTGCCATTTGGTGTGATAACTATGTTATAAATCTGATAACTAGTATTTAAAAAAAAAAATCAAGCTTTTCACTTTTTTGACATAGTCCATCGTGGAATCTACAGAACATTTAATTTGATTTTAGACTGTCGCAAAGCAGTAATAGAAAACAGATTTTTTTTTCTTATTTATTATTTTTTTTAATTCGCTATTAATCTATATTCGGTAACCCATTTATTAAAAACAAGAAAGAAAATGAACTGTATTTTAATAAAATTATTTAAATTCTAATATTAGTTCAGCAATGTGGTATAGTTCTGTATTAGCAATAATATAAATCACCATATGTGGTCCACGAATCGTTGGGAAAAAAATTGTTTAATAATAAATTCAATAATAAAAATAATGGTAATGAATCATTAAGAAATCAAGAGAATATTCTCGTAATCCCAAGATTCAGATTATAATATTTTTTTTAAATGATAAAAAGCAGATAAATGTCTATTTCCAATACCTAATTCGAACTGAAATTAAGATATTAAGGAAGGGGGAGATGGAGAGGGAGGGAGGGAGAG
>NW_027108038.1:224471-228822 GCF_000696795.3 Halyomorpha halys | reverse complement strand
ATAATATTTTATATAAAAGAATAAATTTTTAAAAAAATGCTGTGTATTCCGATCCTCATGTCACCTAATATGGAGAATCGTTGACCTATTAGTTACCTTGAATTTGAGAGGCTAAAGGATTTGGTTTGAAATCTATCATAAATAACTCTTTCTTGTTTGTTTATTTCTTTTATAAATATATTTAAAATAAAATCTTTTGACATAGTATTTCAGGGCACAGAGCACCTGTAAGGGAGGACGGTGGTGTCTACGGAGCCTCCAAACATGCATTACGTGTACTCACCGAAAGCCTTCGGACAGATATAATTAAACATAAATTGAAGACTCGAGTAACGGTATGTTAAAATAATAACTATAATTATTTTTTTATTTTATTCAGTTAAAAATTTAAATCCAATATGGTCCGACCACATTACAACATCTATCGGTCGGTGCCAAAATAACTCACAAAAGTGATAGATATAAGTGAAATGTAATTATTAGAATTTTGACTATCAGGGCGTTATGGAGGCTATAAAAGTTTCCAGTTAGATAAGTAAAATATTGATCTAATGTGATATAATTAATAATTTAATTAACAACTACTAAAATGAAAATAAAATAATAATTATTAAAAAAATTAAATTAATATTATAAAAATAATAATAATAAAAACTCAAAGGGCTATGAAGTGAATACTAAAGGTGCAAATTTACGATTAGTGAATTAATATAATAATGAGAATGAAACAAGGTGATACAGAATATGATAAATGAAATTATTATTTTAAAATGGCCAATAAATAAATCTGGTTAAATAAATGCATATGTATAAAATCATACAAATATATATTCAATATGATAACTCTTTATAATATGATAATGTCTCGTATAGAGCATCAGCCCTGGTATGGTTAGAACTTCCATGACAGACTACTTCAGAAAGCTACACCCGGACTGGCCAACCCTTATAGCTGAGAACATAGCGGACGCTCTGGTATATGCCATTACAGTCCCATCCAATGTTAATGTAAGAAAACAACTTTATAATCGATTTATTAACTTTATTAGAAAACTTATCATTTATGTAAATCTATGCCTGGTAATAAATAATTATATCGTATATAATAATTATATAGTAATAGTAGGCCTACTATGCGAATGGTCCAATGTTAATCTAATTTTTTAGAATATATAAAATATATAGTTTTAAAATAGAATCAGTGAGTAAGTAAAATTCAAAACAAAATGTGAGCCCTACCATTATTAATGAAGATATAATGATCGTCAAAATATGGCGCCCTAAATGCTGCTGGAAAAGAATTTTGGGATATACAAAGTTTTTAGAAGAGAAAAAAGGTTATTATCTGTGCAAAGTCCAAAAATAAAAAAAGGGCATTCCCAGCCTGCAACAGTCGTAAATAGGATACATTGTTAAGTAATAAAGACAAATTTTAAAAAGTCATAAGTTTAGATAGCATGTTATTTATTGCAATAAGTATAATACTAATATAAATTATTCTCCTGTTTCAGATATCTGAGATGATCATAGATCCAGTATGAGATCCTAAACAAACGTTAATTATCCTAGAAAATATTATGTCACTATTAATGAAAAATAGTATCAATATATTTTTTTTAATTAAAAAAAATTTGAATAAAAACAATATATACCTGAATGCTGTGAATGAAGAATCGCTCTCTGTCATATATATTGGAAGTAAAGATTTGAAATTGGCAGAAAGATCTGACTCCATAATTCCCATAATATTGACCTGCTGTTATCAATAGACATTTTTCTTTATCAAGTGATTCTATAATTCAGATATTTAGTGTTTTCTATAAACTCCTTTCGGCTCTATATCAGCTTACTTTAAAAAAAAGTTATCATAAACATTCATAATCGATAATGTATTATTAATACATTTTGAATCAGTTCTAAAAAGCCAATATGATAGTAATTAGTAGTGATTAGGGAGGCAAAGTGAGAGTTTGAGTGATGTATATATATATATATTGTAAAAGAAATTTCTCCTGCAATAGTGGGAGTGGAATTGTTAAGCTTTTTTTATTTCTTATATTCTTATATATTTATTTTTTTATTTTTACAGAGGAAAAAGTTTTCAAAGAATTCAATTATGAAATGAAATGAAAATGAAATGAAAAAATAACTTTATTCTGGGACATATGTCCCCTAAGAATAATTACATGGTTCATATAGTGAGATTTTTATCTGGCGAGCGTTTACAAATTTTCAGATAGTACATTGAAATTACATTGATATATTGGCTTTACTACTGTTTATAATGTTAATCAATACCTGCCTATTTATTTGATTACAAAAATGTGGAGGTTTGGTTATTCAATAAATGAAGGAATAGGTGTTGTTTAAAGGAGAGAATGGATGAGGACTGGCGAATGGAGATGGGAAGAGAATTCCAGAGGGAGGTTGCACGTATGAGTAAGGATTTGCTAAAGGAGGTTCTATAGGAGGGCATATATAAATCATTCGGATGGGATCTGGTGTTTAATGAGTGGATGGATGAACGAAGAGTGAGGAGATCTATGATATAGGTAGGTTTTTTGATGTTAAGAACTTGGAATAGAAAAATACCAAGGAGGTATTGCCTTCGGGAGGTTGGATAGAGCCACTTCAACTCGGAATACCAGCGACTTGAGAGTGCCTAGGGAACCCAAAGATAAATCTTACAAAACAATTCATGAGTCTCTTCAGTCTCAACTCTAGTCCTGCAGATAGCCCTATTATGTGTTAATTATTAACTTACAACTTCCTTTACATATTTTCAAGTTTAATAACCTTTCTTCAATTAAAGTATTTCATTATTTTAACGTAATTTTCGCTTGGTGACTTTTCTATTATATTATTAGAGATTATTATATTAGACTTCTAGGTAAAGTGTGATGTCAACAACCTCATTCATTGATAAGTCTATGATATATTGATGTCTATCGATATTATTTATTCGATATAACTATCGATATATCGCCTATCCTAGTGACTTGGGAAGATAATATAGATAAGTATATGAGAAAAAAATTAGACTTTCGGCTTCAGTCGGTGGCTTTGAATAGATTAGTAACAAAAAACCATAAAAATAAGTTTGCAATAAAAATATGTTATATCAATCTTCAATTATATAATAATATAATATTATAAACATATTATATAATAGGACATATTATCATTGCTACTATTTATATTTATTTTTTTATTTATTGACCTTTGCTACTGCATGCACATAAAAATACATGCAGTAAATTTTATATAAAATCATAATGGTATTACACAGGCATATTCAGGAACTACCCATTGGTAGCACACTAATAAACTATTTATCTAAAATTTAAATTCTAGGTTTTTTGACAAGTATACAAATACTTTTAAGTACATACAGGTATACACATACCTTCACATACTTTCAAGATTTAAATTGCATTATATTCCATAATTATTAGCTTTTACTTTTGTCATCGCCTTTGTTTCTATGCATTTCTGTATATATACAATGACAATCTGGCATTCGTAATGATGAACTAATGTTTCTGTGTTAGGAAATGAGTTGAAAAAATTGTTAATTAAACACAATTGCTCTTAATTATTTCAGTTTTGTAAAAAAAAATAATTATTTGTATTATCCTTACTTCTATTTATGTCCGATTCTGTCTATACAGACCATTTCACAACGCAGAAGGAGACAGAATAGAGCTTGATAAAGAGGGAGAAATAAGAACTATAACAATTTAGTGTAAGTTTCTGCTGCTGAAAAGGTATTTTTATTATTATTATATGGGCGACAGACCATGGAGGTCCAAGTCCTCACGCGATGTATTAGGAATACAACGCGATGTACACCTAATATACGAGATATGTATTAGTAAATACATCGCGCGTTTCTTGACGTGTTTTTTCGTAGGGTAGGTTAGTCACTCCCACGCCTATTTTTTGTGAGTGCCACCCATTGGCTAACGGGCCTCTAAAATGCCCGTGGGGGGGAGGGGTAGTGAGTGTTTTGTATTATTTTATGCTTGAAAAAGGCCCGGGTGAGACCGGGATTCGATCTGACAACCTTTGGGTTGGTAGACTGGCGTGTTGCCACGCTGCTACTACACTGCCCCCCAAAAGACCATTTTTTATTACTTTCTTAAAACAGTTAATTTTTTACTTAAATATTTTAATGTCTGTTTATGTTGTTTTTATATGCGTGTTTGTTTGTTTGGTTGTTTAGTGGCGCCAAACTTCATTGGTCATCAACGCCATTTATATTTTATTTAATTTTGCTAATATTCGTTAAATTTTTATTTATTTATTTTTTTTTTTTTATTATTTTTATTTTTTTTATTTATTTATTTAT
>NW_027108038.1:222880-223571 GCF_000696795.3 Halyomorpha halys | reverse complement strand
TCTTTCTGATAACGGAAATGTTGAATTTTGTTTTTGTCGAAAAAGAATAGAAAATTTTGGATTAAAAATATATTTATGTGTAGGACTTTTACAAACTTATTGTACAGTTTTTAATTAATACGACTTATTTTCATCGCACAAGAACATTATTTTATAATGTATATAATTTAATCATCTTTACAATGATGAACAACTTATATTAAAAAGAGTAAATTAAGTAAAGAGTTTTCTTTTTATCTACCGTTGAATCTGAATTTCATACTTTCCTAAAATAAATCCCCTTTTACGCAAAAGAAACAATAACAATTATTTTAGACTCAATAGCATTTATCACCAATGTCGTTACGAGAAAAAAAAAATCACCAAAAATCAAGCCTTACAAAGAAGGGAGAGGTAACAAGGCTTGTAAAAAAGTGAAGGAGATCAAAGCGGCTACTAGCAAAGCCTGTAAGAACACTTTCCATTAACTTTATCACGACTCAGTGGGTTTTTCACGTTACACCAACTGAGGCGGAAAAAGTGTAAAGTTAAAAGTAAAATCGAAAGAAAGGAAAATCATGGAATTTGTTTACCTGTTAAGAAGCAAAGTCCAAAGCGTAGATGTTGGGGAGACATCTTCGCATTATATAAAAATATGTAGATTTATTTATAAAAAAAATTTTAAAGTGAAATTATGGCAAGCTATGGAAAG
>NW_027108038.1:219910-222668 GCF_000696795.3 Halyomorpha halys | reverse complement strand
TAAGAATTGCAGTGAATGCTATGTTAATTTAGTTGTGACAGAGGAGTGTATTTTAGAGATTTCTATTTTTTTTACGATTACTATAACTCAAACGAAACAATTACATCATCAAAAACTTAGTGACGGAGCTATCCTCCACACTTTTTTTTTTATGGAGTTATTATTGTATGAATAATTTAAAATAAACTCTGCTTACTTCCAAAACGGTTCGAATTTTGGAGAACGAGAGGTTTTTATAAATAGTGTACAAAAGAACGGTATTCATTATTATTTTTAATATGGAGTTTAATTTGGAGATCATATGGATCCTCGAAAGCATTTTTTAGTTGATTATAATTTCCTATTTCCTTTACCAGTGGTAAATTTATAAAGTAAATAAACGTAGCAGTCCATAGTCTTCGATATAGGAAGATAGTCGGTCAATAAAGGCATTAAAATAGTAATAAAAACCTATTTTTGGTTAACCAACGTTTCGCCAACTTTGGTAGGCTTCGTCAGGGCTGTCAGCTTAAAACGGAGCGGACGAATCCGCGTTTGTTGATTCATATTGGAAGAAGATTGAAGAAGACCGTATGAAGTAGATTGTAGAAAGATAGTTCGATAAAGGAATCAAAATAGTAAAATAAAACTATTTATCGTTAACCGATGTTTTGACTCATCATTTCCGTTTCAATCAGACAGCACTGACGAAGCCCTCCAAATTGGGACTAAACATTGGTTGACAATAAATAGTTTTATTTTGATATCTTTATTAATTAACGGTCACCCAGACCGTCTTCCAATATAATATAAGGGTTAAATAATTTTCATCTAAACGTTTATCTTGTATTTCTCAAACTTTTTTTTTTCCAAACCTTCACAGCTCTTATAATCGAAGAGCTAATAGCACGAGATGTTGCCTGGAAGGAATTTAGGAGCAACCAAGGAGTCCTAATTTCTTCACTTTTTTTTTTTTTTTTTTTCTATAACATATTATGTCTTAATTGTGTACATAATCTGTTATATTTTTATACCACAAGGCATCAAAAAATTAAATATTTCACAATATAATATGGTCATAGAAATAAAATATAACTGGAAATTTACTACTGATATAAACTCATTTCTCAAGATGTTATACTTTTACATTTGAAGTTGAAATTAGCTAAATGGAATCCCAAGACTTTCCCTCCGTAAAGGGCTACTTCTAATCTTTCTAAATCATGCTCGATTGAACTATCTTAAGTCTTCTCTTCTCGTTTCAAGTAAATATTTCAAAAGTGATGAAGGACAGTCGCTTCCAGGTTGTCATTGTAGTCTCCCCGGACCCAGCCTGTTATTTATTAATACATATTATCTGTTTAATAAAGGAGGTAAGAAAAAAAAGTGTCTTAGTGGGGCGGATTGCCTTCTAATATTTTTGTGTTATTATATGTAAGAGACTGTAAGCGTCTGTTTCAAACCTAAGATAAGTAAGGCTACCCCGGAGGGTGGAAGATGCAATTCACGCCACTTTTCAATTTCGGGAGTTTTTAAAATATTGCTCTATTTAACTATCTTAAGTCTCCTCAAAACATGATATGCAGTTGGTCGGAGCGAGAAAATTCTTTATTGCTCTTCCGACGCAAAGAGAACGGCAAATTTTGGCTAGAATTTACGAAACAACCTATCTAATATCATAATTACTGTAAATATAAAAAATATTGTAATTATGCAAAATAGAAAAGTCATTATTATATACTAGCAATAAATACATCTTACATTTGCTTAAATTATGGCGTGATATGGAGACACTCTAAAATCTTTGGATGAAATAAATAATGGTTTTATAAATAAATAAACGTAAAAATTATTTATTCATGTTGGAGTAATCCGGGATGTATTAGATGGATTGCCTCAGGTTTCCAAACCAGTCAAAGCTTGGGTTGAATAAGCTACGACATGCATCAATAGCAAGGCTCCTATTCACGTATTCAGAGCTCACGCCCTCTACTTAGTGCATTATGAAACACTATCGCTTTTCACACTTATCAAGAAAATGAGGAGTTGCTTTAAGTATTAGAACATTTATAGGTATATATTATACTTATCAAAATCATATAAATAATTTTATTATTTTCTACCAATGTTTCGTTTCCTGGTTACGTAATAATAATATCTGAGTAGTCGGATTATGTAAATGTCTCGTTTACCAGTACCTATTCTGCCGATCATACTGAATATAAAATTAAATAAATAATTCCACTATTTTATTCCTTTTAAATCTTTATTTTGGTATTTAATTTGTAAAATAGAAACTGTGGCATCTCCATACCTGCCCTTGTGAATTATGATTTTTTGCATTGAATGGTGTGCGTTTCGTTCATTTTCCAAAATTTAAAAAAATATAAAGTTATTTGGTAATACTTTGTTATCAAAAAGAATCAATAATTGCCGTTTTCATCCTTAATGATTAATACTTGAAGAAGTTTGTCGGGGGGTGCGGTCAGCAAAGAACAACATAAATAAACAAAACCATATTTATTTATTTTATGCCCTAGCCTATTCCCAAATAGTTAATTTATTAAAGCACCCATAATCCATTTTCTTTTATCAATCAATATCTATTTTATTGTCTATATAAAAATACATTTTATTCTTATTAATTTTTATTCATAAATGTTTTGACCTTTGGGTTCCGTATTTTTACATGTCACTGGTTTTATGTTTTTCTTTTAAACTATAATTCGACCTTTTATCATTGGTATTTCATATCAACTGTTTTGTCATAACCGTCGTT
>NW_027108038.1:214261-219684 GCF_000696795.3 Halyomorpha halys | reverse complement strand
TTGTCATAATGTTCAATTTGTAGATTCCATTTATTTATTTAATTTTTTCAATTTTTAGACACTAATTACATATCTTATATTATAATCTTCTTACCTACATGATATTATATTTCATCTGTCACTGTTTTAAATTTACTACCATACAAGTCCACAAATATCAATCAATACACCTTAATGATTAATACTATATATACAGCATGTTCATAATTAAATCGACACCTTCTAAGTCAATTAAACTTTGTAAACACTTGAGTGAAAATTTAATTTTAATATGGGTTATATCACTGATTTTCCGATTTGTATGTGAAGTCTGGGGAGTGGCATCTTTAACGAAAAGGAAAAAAATTACAATATTTTCCAAATAAAGCCCTAAGAATTGCAGTGAATGCTCCTTGGTTTAAAAGAAACAGCCTATTGCATCGGCAATTATAAATGGAGACAATAGAGGATTATATTAAAAAAAAAGAAAAAAAGGTTTATGTAGTTCCACCCCCAGTTACCTACAGTTAAAGGAGCATTGACCTACAACTTGAGAAACCCAACCACAACCCGAATACTAAAGTCCAGATTTCTGCAGGACATCCTGTTATAAATTCTATATTTATCTGTTCTGTTATTGTCAATCTAAAATTTTATTTTATCTTAATTTCTTTTTTTTCTCTTCATCTTTTTCTTAAATTAACTTTTTTTTTCCATTGGAAGTCAATTATTTATTTTGTTATAATTCATAAATGTCATTGTTTTTGTTATTAACTTTACTTTTATCTTTTACTAAGAATTATTACTTTTATCTTTTTTTTAAATTTACAACGTTGTATATAGTTAGGGGTGTCTTTTGCATGAGCCTATACCCATACATAATCAGTTGTTAAAAAAAAAATGTACCTCTTACATTAACCATGTGGGCCTTACATGGTTAATGTAAGAGGTACATTTTTTTTTTTAACAACTGATTATGTATGGGTATAGGTTCATGCAAAAGACACCCCTAAGACCGATTTGGTATAAAATAAAAAAATAATAAAATTTCGATTCAATGCGTGCTGAAGGTGTAAATAGCTTTTTTGAAATTCTAGAGATAAGAGCGCTTTCATTTTGCAATTTTGTACAAGTCGAATTGAAATCTTGAAGAATAGTGCAAAGATTTTGCAAAAATATAAAATGCTCGATTAAAATAATAAAAACATTTTATGTAATAAATTTCATGAAAATAAAATTTTAAATCGATCTCAACGAGATATAATCTTATTCTTGACACTTTCCCTTTCCCAGAGAGAGCTGACTACCATTGTTGATAAGGAGTCTAAGATAATTCTCACGCAGACAATGATGTTATCATCAGAGGTACTATAAAACGGAAACAGTTGAGCTTGGCCGCAGCTATAGAACAGATGGAAGCCCTAAAACAGAGAGTTGCTGTGGTGACTGGAGCTAGCGAGGGGATAGGAGAGGCCATCGTACGCCGGCTGGCTGCGGAGGGGATGAAGGTGGCAGCTCTGGCTAGGAGGATTGATAAGCTGACGGTAAGGAAACAGAGTATAAGAGTAACAGGACGTATACCGAGGTGTAGACGGGAAGATAAAATAAATATTAAAACAAATAATGACGATTTTAATAGGCTATGCGGGTGGGGGAATAGGAGAGCTGTCATCCCTTTTTCATAATCTGAAATTTGGGAAGCTTTAGGCTTGACAATATATTTCATAATTATTCCAAAATATAGAAAAAAATTGCTTATAAAAATTATTCAGAAAGTCTAGAAAACGTTTAGGCGAATTTCAGTGAGTTCTCTTCAGACCCCTGGTATGTTGGGAAATCTTGTTGACATTGTTGGGAAATTTCAAATTTCGAATTTCGAAAGAAATTATAACTAATATACTAGTTTTACAAATATCACTCTCGTTATTACAACTCGTCCTTTGAATTGAACACTGGGACTTGTGGGATTTCTCAAATCATCATATTATGTAATAATAGGTTGCATAATACTGTAAAAATGAAAACATTCTAATCTATTGTTGGCTGAACAACAAGAAATAGTGTTTGTTTTGTTTGATGTTCTCTTTATGATGTTATTCAACATGTGTTAAGTGCCTATTTGGTTAGAGGTGGGCCAGCTAAAATCGATCATGAGGAGTCGTAATAAACTATTAAAAAGACGAATAAGGTATTTTCTTTAAATATCAATAACGTACAACTAATATCACTATAAACACAATAAATTTAAAATCAGATTCATTCTTCTAATATTACCGAAATTAATAATACAAGAGCCGGGAAGAAAAAAAAAGGTAGTTATTTCACCCCCATTTTTTATTACTTTAATGGAAACTATGTATAATTACTAGTCTAAACTGACGAGTCTGCCAAGTATCGGTAGGGGGAAATAAAAAATGACGGCTGTTTCAATTACTTAAAAAACATTATTTTTTCATACAGAGCACTATATTTTAAAAAATACCAACAACAGTAGAAAATCTAAAAAAAAACCATTATTTGAAGAAGAGTAAACTTGCTAAAATATTAGCCCTAATAGAGCTATTTACGTTCAGTAGTATTAGCTTTTAAAAAAGCAACACTACTTAAAAATGTACAGAAAGATTAGGGGTTAGTTAATTTATTTTGAGAAATCTATATCTCAGGTACTAAGTGACGTATAGACGTCTATTAGCACTCAAATTAAAGCTAGTTTAATGTAATATACAGTAGTTTATGACCTATAGCCTTGTAGGAATAATAGTCTTCATGATATTAATATAAATAAATTGATTTATAATTGTTCGAATTAAATAAGTTTGGTTTATGAAAAGTTTTATTTCAAAAACCATAGGGCAAACAGATGTTCGTCAGCACTGAAATTGAAGCTTAATTTACAATAAAATAGTTTATACCGTTTACCTTTGTAGGAGGTTTTTATGATATTCGACAAAATAAATTCACAAAATGTTAATTTCTAGTTGTTCGTATAAAATGTTTGAATTTTGATCAAAATATATCTCTGGATCCATGAGACGCACATATGTCTGCCAACAATCAAAATAAAGGAAATTTAACTTACTATAAAGTAGTTTATGACACTTATCTTCATGATAGTAGTTTTTATATCAGCATATAAATATAAATTTGGCAAATGAAAATTTGTCCAAACAACTGTAAATCAATTTATTTTTGCAAACATCTTCAAAACTTCTACTTCTACTTCTACGAAGATAAACTATATAAACTAATTTATAACCCATTAATCTAGCTTTAATTTGAGTACTAATAGACATCTGTACGTCAAATGTTTTTGAGGTATAGATTTTTCAAAATAAATTTACAAACTATTCATCTTTCATCACGTTCTGTACAACATTTTTATGAAATGTTGCTTTTTAAAAAGCTATATATCGAGAACTATTGAACGTAGATAGCTCTATTAGGGCTTATATTTTAGCAAATTTACTTTACTTTAAATGATGTTCTCTTAGAGTTTCTATTGTTGTTGGTAGTTTTAAAGATACATAGCTCTAAAAATTAATTATTTTTAACGTTTTGTAACAGCCACCATTGTTTATTCCCCCTACGCATACTTGGCAGACTCATCAATTTTGATTAGTAATTATACATAGTTTTCATTAAAGTAATCAAAAATTGGGGATTATGTACTATAATGTTTATAAAGTACGAAATATAGAGATGCGACATTACAATTTTAGTAAACATGGAACGAAAATATGGATAGTTTTGCAATATGTAGAAACAGTGGTTCGATATATCAGTAAATACAATGGTATTTGGATAATTGGGCTTCAATATTTTTAATTTCTGAAAAAGAAGAAGGCCTGTATTGAATGGTAGGAGAGGGGAATATAAATTTACTAGCGTTAGATTTTTAATAGCTACAATTAAATATTTATATTCACAAAAAAAATATTAATTTATTAATACTTACAATTAATAAAAAAATTAAAAAAAAACATATTGATGGAAAACTCAGAAAAACTATTTAAATTTATTAAGCATAAAAAATATTAAAGAGGAAGGAAGACAATAAATATTGATTTCATTACTTAAAATCTGTCAAAGTATTAACATCTATTACTAAAAAGGCTAGTAGGAGTATAGACCTATAACTAGGAGATAGAGACCTATAACTAGGAGCTATTATTGACTGGTTATTGCAGAACATATTTCTAAAAATATATAAAAAAATAATATCAATTACTCATGAAAACACAGACCCCTATAAAAGTAGCTAAGGTTACATGAAACCATTATCTTATCAGTCAATTTATTAAAAGTGTACCTGGACGTTGTTTAGACACTGATAAACTTATTCATTTTTTCTTATATAACTATAGATATAAGTAATTATGTTGCTAAGTGTTTTGATTTTATTTACTCATTTATGATTAAAAAAAAAAGTAAGAGGTGAATTCTATGTAATTATTAGTAGAAATAGTAATATTTCTTAAGATATGAAATATATTTATCCATGATTGTGATTTCAACATTAAGTTAAACTTCCATGAAACCACAAGAAATTTAATTCGTCGCAAAATTTTCTATAAATTGACCTAGAACTGGACTAGATATGACGAGTGTTGGAATTTTTAGTTACATAAAATAAAACGCAGTTTTGAAATAAAAGTGTAAATTATAAGCTAACATAGTATGGTTATTATTTATCAAAGAAATCTGTCGATAAATAATAAACAATAAGGTCTATTTAATTCAATAAATATTAAATAAATAACACATGTATTATAACTTATTGTAATCTGAATTTTACAATAAGGGTTGTGATAAAGTTTTAACAAGTGACTGTGATAAATGGATTTTAATTTTTTTTTTTTAATGTAAAAGTTGACTAATTAGAAATTGTTGTTGTGGCCTGGGCAGAATAGCCTGCATGAAGTTGAGTGTTTAAATATTTTTAGTTCCAATATTGTATTAAGATGTCCCTGAGAATGGCCGGATTGGCCGAAACGTCGGAGTATAAGGAACATAAAATGCGTTGAGACAAAAATGGATAAAAATTTAATTATTTATTTAAACAGTATTAACCAGTCTCAAGAAAGTTAAAGATTATAAACACATATATTATAACTTATTGTAATCTGAATTTTACTATAAGGGTTGTGATAAAGTTTTAACAAGTGATTGTGATAAATGGATTTTAATTTTTGTTTTTAATGTAAAAGTTGACTAATTAGAAATTGTTGTTGTGACCTGGGCAGAATAGCCTGCATGAAGTTGAATGTTTAAATATTTTTAGTTCCAAAATTGTATTAAGATGTCCCTGAGGATGGCCGGATTGGCCGAAACGTCGGACTTATAAGAAAAATAAAATGCGTTGAGACAAAAATGGATAAAAATTTAATTATTTATTTAAACAGTATTAACCAGTCTCAAGAAAGTTAAAGATTATAAACACATAT
>NW_027108038.1:205104-214211 GCF_000696795.3 Halyomorpha halys | reverse complement strand
TAAAATGCGTTGAGACAAAAATGGATAAAAATTTAATTATTTATTTAAACAGTATTAACCAGTCTCAAGAAAGTTAAAGATTATAAACACATATAACTTATTGTAATCTGAATTTTAAAATAAGAATTAGTCCATAACTTTTTTTTTTAAATTATAAGAAACTAATTTTAGTTGATTAATTTAAACATATACATGCTTGAACATAAAGTATGAACCGTATAGGCTATCATCGAGTTCCACCTGGTCAGTGAGGGAATGATCACCACATCCGGTGTCCGGTACAGTAAAACTGTTTGATTCCCAACTGAGGGGAGAAAACAAAATTGCCCAGGATCGATCGATTTCATTCAGCAGCAGGAAAATTAATGAATATTTTTTACTCTACAGAAATAAAAATCGTTTCCAAATATTTTTAAGATAGTGCAGTTCGCCAGGTAGTCTACACTGTACATCGGTATCTACAAAAAGAATATATAAACGACAAATTATTACGGTTTCATAATACATTTACCACAGAAATATTAAATTTTAATATTAGTATAAATCTTGTATTAAAAAAAACAACATAATTATAGAAATTCATAATATAAAAATATTTTTTAAAAATTGTTTATAGGTAAACCTCTGTACAAATAGAGTTTAACCATCATAATAATTAAACGATCAACAAACTATTTGATTATTATATAAACTAATAACAAAACATAATACCCAAGTGGTGAATTAAAAATCATCTATATAAGCTAATAACAAACAGTCAAAGTGGAAAAAACTGAACAAAAACGACATTACTTACTTAATAAAATAAAAGAAACAAAACCCATACATCTTATTGTGAAGATAACTAATAACAGACAGTAAACCCTAATTATCTACATTAGTCAGAGTGAAGAAATACAACAAAATGGCATTAATTACTTAATAATATAAAAGAAGCAAAATACTATACATTTTATTGTGAATATAGATATAAGTATAAGGCTTTGGGTTACATATATAAAAAGATGTTTAAGATCCAATTGTGAGGGTACAGACAGAAAACGAACTGGTTTTGGTTAATTAGGCATGTATCGGTTCTCATGACACGGAGATCAGTTTGTTAAGAAATGGAAACAAAAGAAATTAATAATATATAATGGATATTGAATTAAATAAAAAATTATCATGGTTCTAGCCTCAACAACCACAGCTGAATGCGAAATTTTACGTTAGAATTATAAGGAAATGAAACCAATGAATTTGAAGATGATGTTATTAAAATGTTTTTTTAAAAAATACCAAAAAATTGAACTGATCATTATTATTAAACTTTTAATAACTTTCTTAAAGTTATGTTTAAAACCAATTTTACATTTCTAGGAATTGGAGAACGACTTGAAAGGAAGAGGATACACTGTGAAGGGCTACATCTGCGATGTCCAGAAGGAGGGGGACGTGCAAGCCGCTTTCAGGAGCATAGAAGAAGATTTCGGGGCAATAACACTTCTTGTCAACAATGCTGGCGTCAGCAAGAATATAAAGCTTGACGGTAATTTGCATTTACATTTTACGAGTATTTATTTGCATAATCGGTCATGTGAATACACTATAAAATATAATGGGTAGTCAGTCCCTTATCGGGAATCATTAACCTTGGTCCATCTATTAGAATATTACATAAGAAAAAAATATCATTTTTTCTATAAGGAAATTATCAGCTGAACTATATTCAGGTATCAGTTTATAGCTGAATCTTCTAATCAGCAAGGAATGATTATAAGAAATAAAGCGGTTATTTCAAGTTGATGTTATTCGTAAATTGTACTGGAGAAAATAAGCAAATGTTATTGGTTAAATGAAAATGAAAAAACAAATTTTTTTTTTCGATAAAGCTAGGGTCTGTTAAATCTTATTAAGCCACGTTTTGAACATTTCCACAATAATACTGATTTAATCAAGTAATATCTTGAATATCATGCTTTTTATAGCCCAAAAACTAATTAGATTTTTCTCGATTAGCAGCATTTTTGATACACCTGTCGAACTCAATTTTTAATATATCTTGCACAAAAAATTACGACGCATCGTTGTATCAAAGTTAAACGCAAAAATAAAGTTTCGAATATGAAGCTTCCATCGAATATTGCATAGATAAAAAGTTCTTGGACTGCAAAATTACGTTGAACAAAAGTCAATTTGTACAAAAAGAATTCGAACGAACACTATCATTCCAATTAGTACAAGAGCCCAAGAGGAGATAAAAGTCAATTATTTCACCCCAAATTTCGATTACTATAATGAAAACTACGTATAATTACTAGTCAAAATTGATGAGTCTGCCAGGTATATGCAGAGGGGATAAAAATAGGTGGATTTTTAAAAAGATTAAAAATAATTAATTTTTCATTCAAAGCTTTAAAACTACCAAAACAATAGAAAATCTAAGAGAACATCATTTAAAACAGAGTAAATTTGTTAAACTGTAAGCCTTAATAGAGCTTTTTACGTTCAATAGTCCTCGAGATATAACTTTTTTAAAAGCAATATTAAATAAAAATTTTGTACAGAACGTACTGAAAGATCAGTAGTTAGTGAATTTATTTTATCTCAAAAACCATTTGACGCACAGATGTCTGTTAGCACTCAAATCAAAACTAGTTTAATGAGCTATAAAGTAGTTTAATACGTTTATCGTCGTGGGAGCAGTAGTTTTCATGATATTAGCTAAAATAAATTGATTTATAGTTGTTCGGACAAATTTTCATTTGTCAAATTTATATTCATATGCGAATATCATAAAAACCACTACCCCAACAAAGATACGTGTCATAAACTACTTTATAGTAAGTTAAATGCCCTTTATTTTGTGTATTCAGACATATGATCGTCTTATGGATCTAGAGATTTTTTTTTCCAAAATCAAACATTTTATACTAACAACTAGAAACTAACAGTTTGTGAATTTATTTTATCAAATATCATAAAAACTACTACTCCTACAAATATAAACGTTGTTAACTGTACTGATGTAAACTATTTTATAGTAAATTTAACTAGCTTTTATCTGAGTGCTGACAGACATCTGCACGTCCTATGAATTCTGAAATAAAGTTTTCCAAAACTCAAACTTATTGTCCGCACAACTATAAATCAATTTATTTTAGCAAATATCATGAAAACTACTATTCCTACGAAGGTAAAGGTCATAAACTTCTTTACAGTCCATTAAACTAGCTTCAATTTGAGTGCTAATGGACATCCGTACGTCACATATTTCCTGAGATATAGATTTCTCAAAATAAATTAGTTAACTACTAATCTTTCAGTAGATTTTTAAGAAATTTTGCTCTTTAAGAAGCTATATCTCGAGAACTATTGGACGTAAATAGCTCTTTTAGGGCTAATATTTCAGCAAATTTACTCTTCTTAAAATAATGTTCTTTTAGATTTTCTAGTGTTGTTGGTAGTTTTTAAGATATAGAGCTCCGAATGAAAAATTAATTTCATTTTTAAGGTTATGAAACAGCCGCCATTTTTAATACCCCCTACCTATACTTGGCAGTCATCAGTTTTGACTAGTAATTATGCATAGTTTTCATTAAAGTAATCAAAAATTGGTGTGAAACAACTGCCTTTTTTTCTTCCCGGCTCTTGGACTAAATGATGGATGCACAGAGGAGTTGAGCCTGAACGTCCTATCACCACTTACAGAACTGGATTCAAAACTTTTCTGGAACCAACCTAACTTCACCAAGTGCATCAGGTATACCATTTTGTATTATAAAATATCCGTGATTCAAGTTGTATCGAACATATTATTGATTAACCATTTTCTTATATTCAAATAGGGCTATGATCAACATGTTTGAGTACAGCTTCGTCTACTAAAGTATAAATAAATTAATCATAAAATTAAATGAATCTTATTATTTTTCAATTTCAGATATTAATTTGGACGATGTGAACACCCTTTTGAACACAAACGTTGTCGGAGTGCTTGCTTGTACTAAGGAAGGCTTGGCTTCGATGAAAACACATTCAGTTGACCGAGGGCACATAGTAATTATTAACAGGTTATCCCCCAAACAATTATTATATATAAGGTAGAATAAAAAAAAAGAAAAAGCCTACATACACACAGTTTATTAGTCAATTAATTTAAATTTGAGTAATTTTAATCGATTAATTATTCATGTACATTAAAAATATTGTAGACAATTACTTTTGCAATGATCAAAATGTAATCGAATGACGCTTTGAGTCATAGAAATTATTTATTTTCTGAATATCTGCTTATTTATTTATATGTTCATTAAAGAAATGAGTAAATATTTTCTAACATTTTTACTCAGACGATAAATATTAATCGAAGAAATTAATATGATTCATACTTTTCAGAAACAAAGTAATACATATATATATATATATATATATAGAGAGAGAGAGAGAGAGAGAGAGCACAATCTTGAAATTACGTTATTTTTCAAAAAATAAAAAGTAATAGATAAAGAAAACGTTTATTCATTTGGCAAGAAATTAAATACTTCGGGTTATTGGTTTAGAGTAATAACAAACATTATTTTTAGAAATTTCTAGTTTTTAATGTAACGTTGTCTGTCGAAGTTTTGACTTTTGAACTCGAGTAGGTAACGTACATACAAAATCAAACATTGATCCAAGAAAACCCAGTAACTATTGTTTTCAATATACCTACCACAACATATCGATGTTTAGCCTGTGTAGTGGACACGACTGATAGAAAAAAGATTTTTTTTTTTAAATTTGTGTTCCAGACAGTCTATAAATTGTACCTTAGACTTGACCTAATTTTTAATTACTCTAATGGCTTTAGAAAAGTCTGTAGGACGACCTTAGTCAAGAATGTAACCGAAGAATAAGGTATCTTATTGGATAATATAATATATTATTGGAACACGTCCAATTCTAAATAAAATTAAATACAATTTTTTTATAGTTTTTAATTTTTACATTTATTACTTTATAATTCATTCTTTTATTATATAAATTCATTATATAAACAACACTGTACCTCTATTAAATTTTGTATATATTTTTTTCTTTACTATATTGTATTTATTGTAACTATTCCTTTAATTTTACTTCATTTTTGTATTTTATCTATAACATATATACATAAAATTTTATATAATTTGTCCCCCTTATTGAGTATATTATAATTTGGTATCTTCCTATATTTAATATTTTATCGAATTTCCAAATATTATCTTTACTTCTACATTATTTCATATCTTTTTGCTTCTAAATATAACGTATTCGTCAACCATCAATCCCCTTACTCCTCTATCCTATTGGTTTTTAAGGTAAGGTAGTTTTTTTCTTGAACTCCGTTTTCCGTATTTTAGTCTGTACCGTATTTTTTTAATTTCTTTTTTACCTACTTTTTTATTTAAATTATTATTCCAGTTTTTAAATGATTGTCTAATATCTTTTTGTAATCCTCATTCACTAATTCTTTTCACTGTAAATCTTAATTTTATTTTCTGAAGTTTACATGGTTCATTTATAAATGAATTATTATTATTATACATTATTTTAGTAGTTTGTACCTTTTTTAGCCCTAATGAAGTGGGCCTATAAATAATTATATTACTATTTCAGTTCATTTGACCGCACCCGCTCATCTTTTATAAAAAAAAAAAAAAAAAAAAAAAAAAAAAAAAAAAAAAATTGTTCCACTTTTTCAAGCAAAGCAGTGATAGTTAATCTGATACATTCTAAAATCTTTTGTCTAAATTTTTACATTAGTTGTTGTTGCTCCAAATGTGTCGTAACTAACATAATTAATTACTCAATAGCTATCTTAAACTGACGTTTACTACTTTCTCTATACTGGTATATAAATATCATTACTATTAAATATTAATAAACATCTATGACAGTGTTGCAGGGCACAGGGATTTACCGTTTGATACTATCAGTGTCTACACTGCGTCCAAAAAGGCTATCACTTCTCTCTGTACCAGCCTGAGGAACCATCTCAAGCCTTCCAAAATAAGAGTAACTGTAAGCAAATATCTGTTCATTAATTTAAATTATTCTAGTATTATTAAAGCTTATAGTACAGTATATTGTTAAAATTAAGTAAATGAGTTAAGTCCTATAACTATGACTTGAAAATTTTAACTTTTCAGCTCTTTTTTACAAAGAATATAAATATATTATAAATGATGATCAATAAAAATCGACTCTTTTGTTTCCCGGGATGATGACGGGTTGCCCTGTCTTTTGTACTGCTTGCTCGTAAGTGAGGAAGAGATCATACTCGCTTCTGAGCTATTGTAGATTAATACTAATTCTCAAAATACGCGAAAGTAGCATTATTAGATTCTTAATTGTAAATTAGTAAAAAAATTAAATAAAACATCAGTGGAATAAAGATCATATTATAATTGCCTATGCCAGTAAAATCTCGATCGTAATTAATAATTTATAACCAAAATCATTTTCTTAACGATAGTTTCCTTATAGATACAACCAATATCTTTTTGTTCGTATTATATTAGATTATTTATTAGTTAGCTATTTGCAATTTTTCAATTTCAATCTCCTTTTGTTACTAAAATTGACCGAATTTAGAAAGTAGATATAGACTGACTTTTGCCTGGCTTTAGTGAAGTTTCGTCAACATTTTAATTTAAATTCTGTTCATATTAACGTCTGCCGACCTTAATTAACACTTAAATTATCTTTAAATTAAAAGCGTTTAAGAAATTGTCTTATTTTACAATTCAACATTTTCAAACATTTTATTTCATATTCCCACCATTAAGGTCATTTTTTAATTTTGTATATTTTAATTCTCAAGGACAATTAAGTTATTCGAGAAACATATTTTGCTATGTGATCAAAATTATAGCATGTATGAAAATAGATTCAATAATATACTGCTATAAAAATACCTAAGACTATCTTTACATTTTATATCATTATCATTCAAATAATTTAGAATAAATACCTATATGTATATGTATAATATGTAACATTTTTTTTTTTATGAATAACCTTAACTGAAACGTATTGTTTAATACGTTAAATACGTATTATGTTACGTATGCTAATTTATTTTCAAAATAAATTTCAACAACCTTTTTAATATGAAACAGGAATCCAGAATTGGTCGCCAGAAAACCCAATTTATTTTAATTGGGAAGGCCAAGTGGAATATATCTTATTAAATAAATATCTTTAACAAATATATACGATACCATTTTGGTGTTTAACATAAAAATAAAATAACTAATAAAATTTATCATGTTACGTACATTAGATTATTACAGATTTCTAAATAATAATAATAATAACGTATCCTAAGTAGAAATAATCAATTCATTAACTATTAATGCCTGTATTAATCCCTCACTTTGGATTCTAGAGCATTAGTCCAGGTCTAGTGAAGACCAAGATGACAAAAGGTTACATGGACCAAGTTCCAAATCTGCCCCACCTCTTGGCATCCGATGTTGCAGACGCTGTTGTCTATGCTGTATCAGCTCCTCTCAACGTTAATGTAAATACTATATATTATTTGATATTCAATATTCAATGACATTATTATAATTACTATATATATACATACATATATATTACTATTATTATTTTTTACAGGTCTCTGAACTTATCCTAGATACAACCTCATGAAGCGGAGAAGCGTTTCCAAGATCTTAATTGTGAAATCGTTCTATAGTTATTGCTAATATGTTATTGTAGAGTGACTACCAAATTCATATTAAATAAGTTGATAATAAAATTTATATCAGTTTTAATTAGGTATTTTTTAGTTTGTGGTTTTTCATTGCTATTTCCGTTTCAGTACCTGAGTTTACTAAAATTCTTAATTTCAGTAAAAAAGTATGAAAAACAAACTGAAGCAAAAAATAGCTGCATTAAGATCATTAAATTAAAAACAAAACAGATAGTATTAATCCATATTTTGCATTAATACAAATAACCTACCTAATAAATGAAGTGAAGGTTATATTCAAATAACTCAAATTTTATATAAAGGCGATTTGACTGTATTTTATTGAACTATCCTCTATAATAAACTTTTTTTTCCCCCTGACTCGTTATTATTTATGTTAAGTTTAGTTTCGTTTTATAATTTTTATTTCTATTATATCAGATTTTTTAATTTTTACTCTTATGTAATCAGACTTTATTAATCCATTTCAATTAAATAGAACACAAAAAAAGGAAATTTGTTTTATTGCAATTGAGCCTTAATAAAATAATTTAATAATAAATATAAAATATTTTTATCAGAAAAATCATTAACTTGACCTATAATAATAGGTTATAAATTATCGTAAAATTATTTTATAATTATATACGAGAATATTTTCAATTTGTCCAAAAATCAGTTAATAATCATGAATATTCTAAAATAATCATCCCATTAACTTACAATGAAAATATATCTTTTTTAAAAAAAAATAAAGTAAATTATAAATTAAAAAATAAACTGTCGATATTTGTTTTATTGGTGAACATTTATTAAAAGTGAACTGATATTAAATTCACATGAACTTATTTACATGGTCATTTTCATCGGCTGAAGTCCCATTTCTCGTGATGAATGTTCCTGGAAATTGGTTTCACGCTCCAGCAATCTCATAGTCATCAGTCATATCTTTGATGAAAAAAGGATTATGAAATGGATGTCATCATGAAGAACAGTTATTGATATTTATATAATTTAAGATAGAAAATGGTAGTAAATGTAATGAGTTATTAAATTAATATTCATCAAATTAGATGAGGAGATAATAGGAATACATTACTACCAGATAGATATATAATAATTTGATTTGTTAACGAAAATTACTTGTATGATTTTAATAATCCTTTATGCTGGAAGAGTCTTATGGAATTAAAAGGATTTAGTGAATTTTTAATAAGGAAGAATTTATGTCATTCACTAAATACTTGTATAAATATAAAACAAATAATCAATAAGTTCCATATAATATTTTAAAACTCTGGTACATCTAGTAAAATATTTAACGAACAATAATATTACATAATTAAGGAACTGCACAAAAATAATAATAAATGAACTACTTCTTCAATTTACAAATATTGATATA
>NW_027108038.1:176644-199569 GCF_000696795.3 Halyomorpha halys | reverse complement strand
CCATATGTTTTAGATACCATATGTTTTAAATATCATATGATTGTATTAATAAAGGTTAGTTGTTGAGATACTCTTGTGTTGGTTACTCTGTGTTTTACTACGAACCCCTTGTTATTTTGATTAATCCTTTCAGTTTAATCGTAAGTTATATATATATATATATATAAATTGACCTATATAATGATATATGTATGTTGTTTAGTTTATCTATGCAGTCAATATTGAAAATAGCCTTTAATGTAATTTATTATTTAAAACTTAAAAATTGCACTCAATGATTTTTAGTAACGTTGTGAATTTTTAGAAGTTTTTTTTTTGCCATTTTTAATGGAATAATGAATTGCTAAGCTTACTTTTAAAATATTCTCTACGTACCACTCAATTGGTGTACTTGTTAAAATTGAATAACATTATTTTTTAACTTTAATCAGATCAATTTTTCATGTTGGTAATGCTTTGTTTTTTGGCTCAATATTCAAAATGTTTGTATAAGAATATTTTCTGAACATTGTCACTTTTCAAGTGCCAATTCAATTGAAATTGAGACAACAATGTTTTAAAGACTGAAGTAGTTAGCAATATAGGAATCACCGCCTTGCACAACCGTTGGTCTACTAATAGTACTTCCTTATCAAGTATTGTACCCTTGATTTCATGGGTTAAAGTGGTGCAGATTAATTTTATTTATATAGACATATAAAACAAAAAGTCTTCATCACAGTCACTCCTAAATAAGTAGGACGCGGGCTGACCATCCCTCTTGCCTCCTAGCTGTAAAATCTTTTTAAATTAAATCAATTTACAGAACTAAAGTTGAATGAATTTCCAGGTAGCAATGAAAATAAATAGTACTAGTGGATTAGTATGAAGGTCAGAAAAATAAAAAAATTGTATTGATTTTTATGTATTTCTGAAGTGAAAATCATTTAATTTAAATACACCATGGTAGATACCGGACTGTATTTTTATACTTATTTAAATAATTATTATTATACACTTAAGCAATAAAGGGCTTATCAAAGGAAGAAATCCCTCTTTTAAACATTTTTAAAGCATAGATATGAGCTGAAAAATTACAAAAGATGTCTTAGAATATTTCCATTGTAGACCCACCGGGGATTTTAGTATCGCCACAGAATGATATCAGTGTCCCAAGAGATCCTTTTTCTTATAGAATTTTATTTTCAGACTCCTTTAAGAGAATTCCAGAGCGAATAAAAATGACACCTAAGTAATTATACTCGCTCTTGAAACCCGGTTTCGGTTTTCTTTTCAAAACCTTCATTTCTCTAATGATTCCAGTCCTATGAAATTTCACTCCTTAATAATAATGATATAAGATGTCAAATATTGGTTTTAAGGTTGGTTTGAATTAAAAATTTGAAATCTATTGTACGTTTGATGTATTGATCAAAATATTTTTTAAATGTTTAGTTTTAGTAAGTAATAAGCGATAAAAATATTTATACTGTCCAAATAAAGACAAAATTCAACATGAAAAATGCTTTGTGATAAAAGAAACCAATTAGAAACGACAAAATGGAATAATTTCGTTTAAAATTAAAAATAATTTGTCCCCGTGTGACTGAAAATGTAAAAAATAATTAATAATTGTTTAATAAATTTAGATAATAACAATAAATTTGTTCTATTCCTCTGATTAATAATTTATATGACTATTTTTTACAACGATTTAATGTAGCTGGCTTTAACTTCATTATCAGATAATCCTAGGCGTCTGAAAAGAAGATGACTTCGAGATCTTTTTCTCTAGAAATGTTATTTGAGTTCTATCAATTCAGATTCTCCACATGTCTGTTTCATAGCAAACAGTTGTAAATATAAATAAGTAAATTAAAAAAAAAAAAAATCAATTTGGCTGAGTCAGGACAGTGGTAAGTAGTACATTTTGAGTGTATATTTTCTAACCTCCATCCAGCGCACTTTTTTTTATTTTTTTGTACGGTTTCCGTTTTAAAATGTTATTTACAATGAATTCATTTCAGACACTTTTTTGATCTGACGTGTTCTGAACACGTAAAACGCTGAAATTCACAACCAGTTTTTTAATGGCTTTTGACGATTAGTAACTTATATAATATAAAACATAAGAAAAAAATGGTTACAGAATTCAATTTCTAGTAGGGATCCGTCGTAAGTATTAATTAAGGCAGCCATTTTAGTCTCTTTGCCCGGTCGAGGAAACGAAAAATAAATTAATGGAAAATCTATTTCCAAAACAAATTTATTTAAATATATATATTTTTTAAGAGTTTCCATACCGTCTGAACAGAAATCGTCAAAAACCGTAAAAGTGCCTGATAATAATTCGTAAAAAATTTCATTAACAAACGCAAAACCATACAAAAAATAAATGCTGCATCCCATTGGAAGTTCCACATATAGGTACGCTGTAATATAGACCAAATATAGAATATAGACCTGAATAGTAGAAACTCAAAATGTAAACCACATATCTGACCGGTTCTGACCATAAAAAAATAAAATCAAAATTCCAAAAATTGTGGAGTTGTAGGGTGAATAATTATACCCTTTATAAAACCACACGGTCTTTCCTTCTACATTAAAACATAATCAAATCAATTATGTATTAGGCTTATTTAAACATTTATTGCCATTTTCATTAAAATATTATTCGGACCGCAGTGTGGTAAGGCACGATGCTACTAATTCCAAGGACACGGATTTGAAACCGGCTGGGCAGAAAATTGTTTTCTGTAACCCTTTATTGGCTGTAGTAGTACAGATTTTAAGTTTAATTTAATTAAAAAATTATTAGTTGTCTTTTATACTTTTAGTCAAAAGATTCGTCTTTAAATTAGATTAAATATCAAAAACAGTAAACAAAAGTGTCCTATTCCATTGAAAATTCCAGAATTAGGTCAGTTGAGGAAGGTTAGAAAATATATCTTCAAATGACAATCACATCCAACTGTTATGAAATTTTGAGGGTCCAACCTGAATTCGGGAGATAAAAGGGTGAACATGCTTGGATCTATATCGCACCTAAAATTTTTGAAAATGGGCATTTAATGTTTTTAATCCAGTATTACAAACGTTTATCAATACCACTTTTATACCAACAATAAGTAAAATGAAACAAACATATTCCATCTTATATAGCTGAAAGTCATTAATATCCAGTTGCGATATTTTGAATGAATGACTTAATAGCCATTCGAAAATATTTTATGACCAGTAATTTTGTCGGTTGTGAAATATATATAATGACAAAATATAAAGAAAATATTAACTGAATACTATGTGGATATCATTCTTAACTATCATCATTAACACTAGATATCCATACTCCAAAAATTGCTTATGTAATTTTTGGTATCTCTTTCCTTTTACACACATACACTCACTCACATATGTATTTGCGTTTGTGTGTACTTAATGTTCCCTAAAGTATATTAATTAGCCTGCAATGCCTGGAAGCAGAGCACGTAGCAAACTTACGTGCTCTATCTGTGACAGCAAACGTTGTGAGTGAGCCATGTTATCAGAATAACACGATATCATTAAAACTTGCTGGAATATAAACTCGAATTGAAGTCATTAGGAACAACACTGCTCAGACCAAGGGCACTCGAGAGCCAACTTATGACAACCGTTTAGCTCGTTATCCCGACCTCAGCCATATATATCAAATGAATATGTGTTACGGAGAATAAATTTGTATTACAGTTCAAATTTATAATAACATAGATTAACTTAAGCATGATGGTATCACTCTTGTCCTTAATATGCGAGAAAAGAAATTAAAAAGTAATATTAAATATATTTTAGAATATTAAAGTCTAGGTATCCCTACTTTGGAAGACAACCAGCAAAACTCCAAAAAGTGAAATTGTTCGATTATGATATGATCGAAACGAATTTTTTTTGCGAAATTTTTGTTGTCGGCCGCTAGACAGCAATGTTACATTATCAGTAGTTAGGCAATGTTTGGACGGTTTACACGGTCCAAAACTGACTTTGCTTCAAGCGTGTCACTTATCAAAATTTACCACCCGTTTATTAAACCTATAGGTAGAAAAACGACTTTATTTTTTAAGTTTCATAAGTCAAAGCCCTATAGTAAAAATTGAAGTTTTTTTTAGAAAAGTGTTACAGTCAAAACCGTTAGGCTCTTTTCATTTATTTTTCAAGTATTCAATTCAAACAGAGTAAAAGATATTGCTGGCGTTATTTCACGGAGATAAGCCATATCCATCGAGTTAAATTTTTGTTAAATCTTGGAATGTAATTTTCTCCAAACTATATTAATTAAGTATTTCAGATAATAATAAATACGAAACAGGCAACGATACAGCTACCTAATTTTTATAGTACGTTGAAAATATCGAAATTTCGCACTAAATAGTTGGATATGAGAATATTATCATAAATAACATTTACGGAACCTGATATTTTCGCACCTAAAAATGTAACTTTCTTTGACTAATAGTGATGTTCGAAATGGTTTACCAATTGATTAAAAAATAAAAACAGAGTTGTTCACTAAAGGTTCTAGAAAAAGGTTCCATTTCTCTACAACATTTATGATTCAAGAGATGATATAAAAGTGTTTCTCTTAATTGTTGTGGTCGCCCAATAACTGAAAATAATTGACAATTGGATTGTATCAGAGGTAGTGTTGGCATTTTACATTTTACAACCGGATCAGAAGAGAAATAACAAGAGTAATATTTTAATTATACTGTAATATTAATATAATCATTAAAATTATAAATATCTTGAAATAATCAATAAATTAAGTATTACGTAAATGAATTAAAGATTACTCCATCACTAAAAATAAATAATTTTGTATTTTCAGAATTGAATAACATTGAAACCTCCTTTTCCATTTATTATATTGTATGTTGTAATCGCTAACAAATATTTACACATGTTCAGTTCGAAGACGGTATCAGTTGTGAGATAACCCGGAATAAACCGAGACTCCCTCTAACCGTGACCTTCCATATTATTGAATTTAATTTAATTGATTAGTGTTAGTGCACGAATTTAGCAACTTATTAAGTAATCGAGATAAGTGAAACCAAATCAATAAAAATTTAATGCAAATTAAATAAACTCCGCAACCCTGCATATTAAAGCAAACTTCGGAACTGATCGAAAAAATAGCACAAATCATCTATCTGACATTATATTAAAAATAAAATGCATATTTATAAAGGATGTCCTACTATCTATGTTCGTCCTACTAACCTGTGACAATGTTAGAACCTTTTAAAAAAAATAATTTTGACGAGAGCATAACAATGACATATGACATTTCTTTCTTTTTATGACATTACTTTCTAACTTTCCCCAGTGTGCTTAACTCTGCAATTCACAATGAAATGGGATACTTTCGGTTACCAATTCACATGGGCACTTCTTTTATCCGATGCAACTTAAAGGCCTAAATCGCCGAAGATCGAAAATATTTTTAATGATTTGCGCGCAAAAAGGATGAAGAAAATACAATGAACCCAAAGAAGAAAATCGATTCTAAATACAATTTTCAGTAAGGACCCGTCCTAAAATTTCGGTCGATGAAACTGGAATTATGATAACAGAAAATTGAATTTTAAAAGATTTTTATTTTTTCTGGATAAAAAAAAATATATTTAAACTACTACACTACACTACACCTGCTTCGAGGAGGTTTATTGTGTTGACACCGACAGTTCCGTAAGAAACGCCGATATTGTCGCACTTACAAAAATTGAAGGTACGGTAAGATTTGGCACGGTCTTGGATCCGACGGTAAGATTTGAGAGTAATGACCACAAACAGGAAGGTGGAATGGAAAAGGAAAACAAGGAAATATATGAAAAATGCATCCCTTTCCTTAAAGAAAAATTCCTCAAGACCTTCGGAGAGGGAGAGTTCACCGTGAGAGGCCTCTGGTTTGGATCTCGCGGAACAATACAATAGAACAAGGAACTTTTTAGAAGACAGAATTCGCGATCTTGGCGAAAAATATTATTTTGGACTCCCTGGGGATCATATGTCATCCATCACCTGCATGAGAATTAGCTGAGATTAATAATCCATCAAATTATTTTATTATTATTATTTTTATTTATTTAAACTTATTTATCTAGTCAAGTATTTCTTTTAATCAACTTTTTATTATATTTTCCTTTAAATCTATGTATTAGTTTTGTTTTTGGTAAAATGTATTTATTTGTAAACTTAATGATCTTTTACTGGAAGAGTCTCTGGAATTTTGTGGGAGTTGGGATTTGGTGAATGACACAATTCTTCCTTTTTCAAATACCATAATTTATTTCATTTAATCAGCAACAACGTTTCGGGAAATATCCCCCATCTTCAGGTTGCTATAAAACCAAATTCAACAAAAACCCATAACATGCGCTTACAACAATACTAATATATCATATATACTTCAAAACTATTTACCTGATAAAAATAACCTAGATATAACATATAATTTTCTCCTTTATAGTCATTCTTACTAATTTATTTGTTTGTTTTACTGTAAACTGATGTATTACTGTGACTGTGAGTAGTGAATTTGTTTAGCGGGTCACTGGAGGGGATCTGAGAGGGGGAATTTGGGAGAGTAAATTTGTCGATCAAATGAAATAAAAATGGTGAAATGGAAGGGACAAGAAAGGGAAAGAAAAAAAGGAATGAATTGAAATATTTGTATTTAGTGCGTAGACTGGAATTGATTGTAAAAGGAAACTGTGGGGAACAAAAATCTTTTTTATTATATCATGTAAATATAATGTGTTATATATAAATATAATGTGTTATGTAGCGTGTATGCGATGTATTTGGGCAGCGTGGATGAATAAATGACTTCTCTCTCCCTTCTCGCACAGCTCTGAAGCAAATCGTCAAATTTTCGCCTTCAGGACACCTTGGATCAAAAATGTACCTAATATGACTTCGCCTAACCCCAGTTACTCACAAAATCCATCAACAAAAGTTTATATACTTATTTCTATTTTTGGCCATAATATTTTTATATTACAATTACTTTATAATTGTTCTAAAGGGACCTAGTTACAGAATAATAAACCATTTTTCGTTTCATTTTATCTGCGATGATAACGAAAATCTTATTGAGCAATTCATAAGACGTTTATAAGAGAGATGGAATTAAATAAATTACATTACAGCTGTGTTGTCTAATACACATCGTGGGGCTTGAGTGCGTTACTTTACGATATAACTTCATAAACGTTTTGTTAAGCATGAGCTAAGTGTATGCATTGGTTGTTACAGTGTAACATATAAAATAATTTGAACTTATTGAATAACTTGTTTTACGCTTTCCTACTTTGTTTTACTATTCAAGAATTAATTAAATCATTCGAAATTCGTTTTTTCTTCTCCTTTATTTTATCAAGCAATAAACTTGCTTGAACATTCTCAGACGGATTTATATTCGACACTTTTTTTATTCAAGCGTAAATGACCTAAATCCATAAAAAATATTTTATGGTTTTTTGAATCTGCACTTTTTGAATTACATATAGAGACAATAAAGGATTACATAAAAAAAAGGTTCATGAAGTTCCACTCCCAGTTACCAGGAGCAGTAAAGGAGCAGAGACCTACAACTTGAGAAACCCAACCATAACCCGAAGACTGAAGCCCAGGCTGCTGCAGAACATCCTGTTATAAATTCTATATTTATCAGTTCTGCTATTGTCACTCTAAAAGTTTATTTTACCTTAATTTTTTCTCTTCATATTTTTCTTAAATTCACTTTCTTTTTTTCCATTAGAAGCCAATTGTTTATTTTGTTAAATCTATAAATGTCATTGTTTTTGTTATTAACTTACCTTTTATCTTTTATTAAGAATTATTTTTTTAATCTATTTATTTTATATAAATTATTTAATTAGATATTAATATTTAAGAATAATTAATATAATGATTTTTTTTTTTACATTTAAATAAGAACTAGAACATGATAACAATATCAAATTCTGATTTTTTTTTGCTTTCTTATTAGTAAATGTATGGAAGTTTTGAGTTTTATTTGACCGCACCCGGAGATAATTTTTTATTAGTTCCCATTATGAATTCATAGTAAATGAAAAGCTTCCATACATTTACTAGTAAAAAAGCAAAAAAAAACGTACTTAAATGACATCCCCACTCCTCCCAATACAAACGGTTCACTCTGACTTTGACTTCCGTCAAAACAGGTATGAATTCTGTCTCATTAATTTTCGTTTGATTTTATTCTTTCCCCTTTTCATCTCTTAATTTGTACTTTCTTTAATATTTCTTCTTTTATTTTATCTCTTATCTATCTGTTACTATTACCGTTTTCATTTTGTTTATAACCTTTAATTTTTTTTATTAAATTTTACGTTTCATTGTATTCCCCTGTTATTTTCCACTTGTTTTTTTTTTTTTTTTTTTTTTTTTTAACTATGTCAAGTGTTTGTATCTTTTTTTAGCCTTGACGAAGCCCTGCAACCTTGTACGAAACGTTTGATTCGTTAAACAAATTAAAATAATTTGTCATTAGATAGCAATATAAAAATAAATCAAAACACAATAGTCACAGCAGTAGATCAATTTTAAAAAAATAAATAAATAGATTAAAAAAACTAATACATAGATTTTTAGAAAAAGTTAGTTAGAAGAAATAATTAAATGAATAAATAAGTTTAAATACAAATAAACAGTTTAAAAAGCTAAAAAAAAAAGAATATATATATAATTTAAGAGCTAATTCTCATGCAGGTGATAATGTATGACACTCAGATAATCAAGAACGTTATATCCCTATACTAACATCTAGGTCTGCTAAGAAGGTTCCTAACTTATTTGGTATTGTTCTGCGAGATCCAACGCAGATACCTCTCAAGATGAACTCCCCCTCTGAAAGTCTCGCGGAATTTTTCTTAAAAGAAAGGGACTCATTTTTCATAAATTTCTTTCTTTATTTTTTTTCCATTTCCACTCCGCCCAATACGCTTACCCATGCGAAAAAATATTTTCCTGGATACACTTGGGTTCCGAATATATATAGTTTATTACGAAAAGATGGTTTAAAATTTTTTTAATGAAAAGATAGGAAACAATTTTCTTAATCGATGCCTACCTACCATATCTTTTTAGGTTATAGCGAATCCTTTGATGACAAGCATTCGCTTTATTACCACAGTTTGTGAAACCTAATTAATACTCTGATAGAAAGGAAATGAGTCTCTAAAGATAAGTGGATATTTTAAAACAATTTAGTTACAATCGCGATAACTGGTTTTGTACAGTTCTTATCTTGACTCTCCAATCGATGAAGAGGTAACTAGGAATATAAAGGGATGTTCGACGAGGTAGAGATCAAAAATGGAGCGGTGGAACAACAGAGTAGCCGTGGTGAGTGGAGCCAGCGAGGGCATAGGAGAGGCCATCGTGCGGCGGCTGGCTGCGGAGGGGATGAAGGTGGTGGCCCTAGCCAGGAGGGAGGCTATGCTCAAGGTGAGTGGCTCCTGGTCGAATACTAGGGGTGATAATGAGCTCTTGTTAAAAGAATGGTCAGCTACCCATTTAGACCACGGTGAAATTAATGCGATTCCGGCATAGTTAAAACAATATCATCTATATGCGTGTGTGTGTGTATAATAAATTCACACATATAAAGTAATATTTATATATATAAAAGGGAATGGTCGAATCTTTGTCCACCATAAACTTTACTATACCGATTTACAAGCTTTTTTTTTCTTAAATATTGGAAATTTTTTATTCAGAGATTTTTTTTTTCCGTTGACTATTGTCCATATAATCAATTTAATTATATTAAAGTTAATTATATCGTTAATTATTCCTCTTCATTGTATCTAATCCCTACGTCTATAGGACCGTTGAAAAGCTGAATATCTGCTCTTTACATTAACAAAAAATAGTTAATAATTATTAAGTTATAAGGGGAGAAATATGGGTTTGAAATAAATAAAAAACTTTCCAAACGTTTTATTTTATACCTCCAGTTCCCATTTGTGTGATAATATCTGGTTCTCGCCTTTGGTGCAGTTTATAGACCCCTAAACATTTGCCAACTTTGGTGTAGATTGGTTGAGTAGTACTAAAGTTATTTGTTTTTTGATTCATCAAAGGTTATGTAGGGGGAACATTTTGGGTCAGAAAATTTTTATTTTCGGATTTTTTCGAAAATGCGTATTAAGGTGTATCTTGAGGTGCTAAAACCAAATATCAGCTTTACTCCTAAAAACTCTGTTTCCACACTTTTGCAGGCGTTCCAAATCACTTCAATATCGTACTAATAGTGAAGCACAGTGAGGGTTATTATTGAAGTACTATTTATATTTTAGGTAGTATATACACAAAAATATCAAAGATAATCAAATTGTCTTAAAGAATAAAAAAAAAAAATCACCTTACTCGTACTTGTATTAACGATGATACAGCGAAGTTAGCTGATACTTAAATAAATCAAAGACCGATTGAAGTGCAAACATTTTGGGCTACAAAATTTTATTTTCGGATTTTCAAGAGGTACTAAAAACGGGTATTAACTTTGTTTCACTCCTAAAAAATCTTATACCACACTTTCGGTATCACATTGATTTAATTTATATTGCCAAATCATAATAATAAAGTATACGTAAATTATAGTTTTAACTAAATACAATAATTTATATCAAACTATCAATTGTATTTATTACATCTATAGTTTAATATAAAGTATTTTACAAATAATTCACGTATTGAAAGTCCTCATGTTAAAAGTATGACTTGTAAGAGAAAACACTTTATTAGCTTGTAGAAAGAATTTATATTTTTGGATTTAGTTAAATAAAAAAAATAAGAAAGTTTTTCATGAACTGTTCTTATATTAACATCATGAAAGAAGAATAAAGATTTGATAATATTGATACTTATAAAAAATAATTATTTATGAACTATGTATAAATATATTTAAATCGAGAAAAATCCCTAAAGATTAACTTGAATAGAAATTAATCCATTACACTTAACTTAAAGAATATTAAAGTAAAACCCATTTTGGCCTACACCTAATACAAGTAATTCAGCTCACTTACATAAACTACATATTTTCAATTCCATTTCCAAAACAATTTAAACCATTTGGCGCAAGTACTCAGGAACATCTATAACACAGTTTTACTTTAAGAAAGGTGTTCTACCCCAATATTATGTTACAGAAACTGGAGAAAGAGCTGACAGAAAAGAAGCTGTACGTGAGAGGCCATGTTTGTGACGTTGCCAACGATGATCAGGTGCAAGCAACCTTCCAGTGGATTGAAGACAACGTTGGCCCCGTCAGCGTACTGGTCAATAACGCCGGTGTTTTTAGAGTGATGCCTATTCCCCGTGAGCAAACATATTGAATGCAGGCTGTTAAATTATTATTATTGCTGAATAACATACTTATTCATTACTTTTTAATTTTATAAGAATTGGACGTGAGTACTATGAGATCAATTGTCGACACCAACCTGACGGGACTGTTGGAGACCACAATACACGGAATCAGATCAATGAAGAAGAACAAGATTAATGACGGCCACATTTTCAATATTAACAGGTGAATTTGAATTATCATAATTATGGATAAAACCAATCACATTTTAGAATTCCAAAAGTAATATGTGTGAACATTCTTTTTGGAAGCTTTTATTTATTTTCACTGTTATCAATTGTATGTATGTAATCATATTTTAGTTCATTTTCAATTATCAAAATGAAATTTGATACAAATAAGTAAACCAATTGGCAAAGCAATTTGGTTTGATGACGAATCATCTCTACAGAGTGAATCCTCAGCATTTTAAGATACTTTTAAGATAATCCTGGTACTTTAGATTAGATTTTTATTCAGGGCGATCAACACCTAGGTTATACACCCTTTTTACTTTATTTATCTTCTTGTCTTCGACATTTGATAGTTAAATGTAGACTATTTCCTTTTTACACTGTTCGGTATTGGTGGATTATGTTTTAGTATAAAGTTGAGTTTCTTTTATTATTTTGTCTATGGATTCTGCTGAGTCTTTAAGGGCCAATTCTGTTGCACGAGGAATTTTATTATTTTCGAAGGCTTGACGAAATGATGAGCATTCTTCAATTATATGCTTTATCGATAATGGGGAATGACAGGCTTGGCATATAGTTTGGTCCTCTTTTGTGATTAAGTGGAGGTGTGTTAATTTGGAATGTCCTATTCCTACTCTTGCAACAACCACCTCTTCTCTTCTGTTTCCCCTAATGGCACTTGTCCACTTTTGAGTGTTTTTTTTTTACATTTCTTAATTTATTGGTGAGTCAGCCCACATTGAATCCCAACTTGTCCTGGTACTTTTATTACTGTCCAGCTGAATATAGGTTATCAGATATTACAAGAGATACGGTGATCAACTAAGTTGAACGACATGAAAGAGTTTAACAAATCTTGGGAAACACGTTTTTTCAACAGGGACCTCTTCGAGGTCAGTAACTTAAGTATCTTTCTTTTTGGTAATTCTAAATGGAAAAAATGCATTTTATCCAAGGCCGGCCACACAAGAGCAACCGTTTCGGCTGTAGATGGTTCGGGATCACTTCATATGAGCCAATCTGGAATGCAGCCAAATCAGGGGGTAAGCCTACACCGATCCAGTTTCCCTTCTACGTTGCCATTGAGTGCAGTTGATCAGTTAAATCGGAGCCATACTGACTGTGGCCCTTGCAACTCAACACGTTCCTTTTAGCCGATCAGTTTTCAAACAAGTCGGAGGAGATCTAACCAAGAACCCTTTGTAGAGCTCGTATGGTTTATTATCATGAGGACACATACGGTATTAATTACAATAAAATATTTAATCTGATTACAAACTCCTTAACAACAAAAAAACAATGAATGACTTAAACTAAATTAACTGGTGTTTTTTTAAAAAATATTGCTATTATGTTTCAGCGTTTTGGGACATAGGATCAGTTTCAAAGGAGCTTCTCTGTATACTGCTACAAAACATGCAGTTACAGTCCTAAATGAAACTTTGAAAACGGAACTTGGCGATGAAAAGTCTAAAATCAGAGTGACGGTAATTAATGTTATCAATTTTTTATTATAAGACAAATTAAACTAAATGTTACTAAACCTATGCTTCTATTTCCTACATAAAACCAATATAAATTCTTGTAATTATTGATAAACATCAAATAATATAATTTATCAAAACTTGAAAAACCATGACAAAAACAGTTATACTATGCGGTTTAAAGTGTTTGAATTTCGTGGAATAAATTTCAATTGCATATTACTTTATTAAGTACAGAAGAAAGAAGTCCTTTATTTAACATTCTATCTCTTCAACATTCCCTTTAAAATTCCATCTCTTGTCACTGAATCCAGTCACTTGATAACCGTACATTATGATATATTTTAAATAATAAATTTAATCCTATTAATCCACAGAATAAAGACACTCGATAACTCTTTAGAGAATAGTAAATTAAAAAAATTTCCCTCAAATTTAAAATATAAATTTGCCATCAAACGGTTTCAGAGTCTTATACAAGATATGTAAAAAAAAAAAATCATAATTTTCTAAAAATATTTTTTAAAGAGGGACATAATTTTGTTATGTTGATTAGTAACACATATCAACTCACTAATTTTTTTAATGGATAAATTTGTTAGTTGAAAATTTTTATAATTGTTTAAATAATAATATATATTTGAACAAATAATGAACCAGAAATAGCTGATTGTATTGTATAAGAAGACAAGAGTGGGAGAGTAAAAAAAAACACTTAATCTTTACTCAGCTCGTACATCCTACCTGTTGGTCCTGCTATCAAATTTTTAGTTCTCCCTGTGTCTGATAACGCAACACTAAAGAACTAACCCTTCCTACTTTTTTTCTTTAATATTGCTTTTGAAGTGCAACCGATATGACCTCCAGTTCCATAAACAGTTAAAACCTCGTTGTTAAATCTAAGAAACGTATATGCAACACTGTTTCTTGTCTCTTTTTATCAACAGAAATAGTCTAGTTTTAGTAAGTAATAGCTATATAACATTATAAACAATAAATATAACCGTTTATAGAGCGTGAGCCCCGGATTAGTTAAAACAACCATGGCTGAGCAGGTTATTGTCGATAGACCGGAACTGGACTACCTAGAACCTGAGGACATAGTTGAATCACTAATATTTGCATTAGCAGCACCAGCTAACGTTAATGTAAGTTATTCCATCAGTAATAGATATTAAAACACGAATTATTAAAACATTCCTTAATCAAATAAAAAATGTTTTTATAATGTTGATAATTGAATTTTTTTTATATTGATGAATTAAATCATTTTTTTTTTTAAGTCGTTTTTAAAATAAATATTAGAAACATAAAATGGTTATTTCTTCTATGAGAAATAGTTTTTATTTCCAAGCCATGCTATTCAAATAAATTAGTTTACTATAATTACAGCTTACAGTGTATCGATAGTTATTGTTAGATATAGTATAAATACACCTTTTTTTATCAATAAAAATACAGTAAAACAACAAAACAGTATTATTTTTGTTAACAATAAATTATATCACTTTTTCTTCTCAATATTTATTCTTTAATTACATTTCAATCTATTTTAAATCCTTCATTTCCAGTTTTAAAACTTATCTTTTATAACTTTGTGTACAAAATCAACTAAATTTTGTTAAACTTGTAACTAATACGAACTATAAAAAAAGAAAGAAATAATGTGCCCCTGAATGGAACCACATTTTCCATCTCTTTAAAAACTTTTCCGTACTTATGTAATTTTATCCTGGAAAATTAATGAATATGAAATTTCAGCAAATTAAAATTCTATTTTATTTATTTGTGTTTAAAATCTAAGACCAATACCAGTTGTTTGATTTAATAATCTTTAGTTTTTATTTAATTAATTGAATAAGTTTGTAATTTTTAATTATACTCAAAGAAAATACTGGAAGAATCTCATAATATAAAATATGAACAATAATGCCGACAGATTACTAAAACCAGATAAAAATACCCATAAAACAATTAAGTAAAATTAAAAAAAAATGTATATTACAAAATGATAATCGGGACGAGATATCTCAAGATTAATTTCTTAAAATATTAAAATCTTTTTCTTGAATTATTCGTACTTACGAAGTGCCCACAGCTTAAGCTGCGATATGCTGAATTGTGTCTATGAAAACAGTATATTTATATTCTTATGTTGTTTTTTAGATATCTGAAATAACTGTGGAACCAGTATAAGGTAATCATCCAAGAGGAGGAAAGAAGCTAACACGAAAAACAACCAAACCTACAAATAAGTCTAATTATATTTTCTATTTAAATCAAATAATAATAAATAAAATACTGTTACCCTATCTTTTGTCTTAGATTTACCTTCCCAAATACATAAATTAAGATGATACAAGAATATAGTAGTTTAATATTAATAAGCAAATTAATACTCTATTTTAATGATGGAATAGTTTAGTTCTAGAAAAGGGAAAACAAAAAACCCTGGCATAAATTCCGGTTAAGAAGGGTTGAGAAATAGCTTATGCCTAAATTGGGGCTAAACAGGGGGCTACCCTGTTGTACCGTCTATAAAATATCATAAAATATTTTGGTATGACCAACCAAATAAATTTCGAATTTATAAAATTAGAAAAACATATCATAAGTATACAAATTTTTTAAGTTTTATTTTTTCCGTAATGAAGGTAATTCAGTCAGTCACTCCATAACAAATATTTTGGATTATTCATCTCAATCAAGCAGCAAAATTTAAAAACTTTAAATACATATTACATCGTAAATACCATAAGAATCTTTTACAAAAGAAAATTTTATGACAAAAAATTATGAATAGGTATTGCCCATTTATCTCTTCCAGGGTTGAATATTAAAACAACTTATCAAAAATGAAATCATAAACCATAGGCTCTTAAAATGTTTTTTTTTTTTTTCCATTACTTCCAAAATCTGTCATGCTCACCACAAAATGGTCTTATGTAACAATGCTGTAGCATTAGAAATATATTGAGAAATAAAAATAAATTTTAGGAGCTTTTAATTTGATAACAAAGTTATTAGCAATTATTTCGATGTCAATGTATTAGCTATTAATTATTTTGATGTCAAAATGGCATACGTTTTTAACTTTATAATTTCAGCAAGAAATATTTTAATGTCAGTGTCCGTTAGTTATTTTAATATCAAACTAAAATACTTGTTTGAGAGATTACAATAATTATTGGGTCCAAGGATTATGGATAGCCGGGTTTGACAAGGGAGTCTTAAAAAAATATATTTCTTCTGATCCTTTATTCCTCCGACCAACTGACAACAGTGAAATCCACAATTTTCTGGAAATAGTTTTACTGAAAATTAATCAATGGATCACTTCATCAAATTATGATTAATTTATTTATCAAATATAGTTAATTGAAATAAATTGGTCTTAGCCATAGATCGAGTTAATCATTGAAAAAGTGAGCACATGAAGGTGTTATGTTATAAATGATCGTAAAAAAATATATAATAATTTAATATTTATTTATTTATATTCTGTATTAGAAAAATAAATTTTGAAATTTTGAAAATTCTCTTTTTCCTTCTTTTGCCTTTCAGCGTGGAGGTGCTTCAGTCCAGTGCCAGAGTCCCTTTCACTTACCAATGCTTTTATGAAATCCAGCCGCTTTCCTCATTTCTCTCCCAGATGGGTAATTCTATCAAACTGGGATCCATGGTATTCTTGGCCTGGCTTCGAGGAACTTGCGTGGTTAACAATTTTCGGCCATTACATACATGGCCGAACCACTTTAATTATTTCTTCTTTAAGTTGACGGTAAATCCAGTCTTGTTCTATCATTCGTTATGAGCGAGTTTCGAGTTCGCCCGGCTACTCTCCTACGCTATTTTAATTTTGCTGTGGTGACAATTAATATGCCAAAGATATAAAAATTCGATATTTATATTCCATTCAATAAATTTTTTTAAAATATTTGTTGACGAATTTTACTTGATTATTTTAGAAAAATATTCTTTCTTTATAGTTTGAGCTGGATTAGGCTTGAAGAAGCGGGCGCCAACTCCCATACTCAGTTGACCGAGCAGTTTATTGAAGGCGGTATCAGAGTTGCCTCTTAGCTCTCACACTCTGCCATCCATCTCACGTCTGTTCGAGGGGAATGGCCCGCCCCTTCGTGTGATATCGGATGGAAAACTGAATTTCTTATTTATTCACTTACCTAAAAAATTTTACGAGTGAAAAAAAAAAACTTGGAAAATGGAAAAGAAATTTATTGGAGTATCTAATGTTTAACACCTACATGTTTAAATTAAGATTAATATTAAAACATAGAAATAGGGAAAAATACATATAAATGAAATATAATAAATTTAGTAATTTATTGAATAATGCATTGGATCAAATAATACAAACTTTTGTTTAATTATTGACTCTCTCTGCATCACAGATGAAGTAAAGAATAGATATTGTTTCAGAGATAAAAGTAATCATGTTTTAATATTAATAGGAAGAGTAACAAAATTGTTAATTAGACATAAGCTAAGGAAAGCTTATTAATAAATTAATAATATTCCCTAATGTTTTATTGTTTTATAGGGTTATTGTGAGTTACATTGACGACTTGGGTAGGATAGTCTGCAAAACGTTTTTAAATTATTGATGTGAGTAGAAATTTGAATTTAAGGTATGCTATTATATTAATAATAATATTGTTTGTTAAAAATCAATGCATAAATAAAAGCTTTTTTTTTTGCTTAAACGTTATTTTGGGAGTAAGTAGTTAACGTAATTAGTCTAGTTCCATGAAGTCAATTCATCTAATATATGACCAAACAACTTTTTTTAATTTACAGCATGACCATCAAATACATTTGTACCGGTACAAACCCATGATGGGTAAAGCGTAATGTTTTTGAAAGAAAGTAATGTTTTTTTAACAACGGCTGTATGAGAAGTTGATTTGTTCAAGGTCACGCTTAAAGACGCTACCAGTCATTGTATTAGATTTCATTAGAAGATTGTTAGTTGTGAGGTGGTGATCAAGAAAGTTACAAAAATAACGTGAAAAAAAACTTTACAAACAACCGACATTTCGCCACTCTTTATAGGCCACCATTAAGGATAAATGAGAACAAGATACAAACAATGTAAGCTATGACCAAACTATAGAGTGATGGAAGAGAAATGTAGTTAAAAATGATATATGAATAAAAATTGACTAAGAAAAACTATAGTAGATAGGGAAAGAATTGCAAAAGAATTATTTGGATGAAGAATAATGAAAAAATAATACGTGGAAGTAGTAACGAATATTGAAAAATTAAAGGAGGAAAAAGCGAAGAAGAAAATGTGTTGTAAACACGATACAATAATATATCAAGCATATACATAAATGTAAGTGGACGGATAGATAAAGGTATCTAACACAAAAAGATAGAAATAGATGTTTCTCATCTGGGTCCTAAAGGAAGAATGAGGAGGACGGAGCCATGTAGAGAGGGAGCATCCTAAATGAATTTATCACAACGTAAATATTCTTAACGTACATTTGTAGTCAAAACAATAAATGTGAGAGGGAACAATATCATAAGTAAAAAATATATAGATAGAAGAAACAAAAGTAAAGAATACCTATACAGTTTAAAGAGTAAACTAATTAAATGAGAGAATAAACATGAACCTCATAAAAAGATTATAAGTATAATGATGACCTAGAGATAGTTAAACTAACAAATATCATGCAACAGAACTAATATAGTAGAGTTAGTAAAATGAAGAGATACATAAAACAATCTTTATTAACTTTACTGTTAACCGGATTTTCATCCAAATTAATACTAGTACAACAGTCCAAGAGGAGAAAAATGACAGTTATTTCACCCAAATTTTTAAATAGTTTCAATTAATTGAAAACTAGGTATAATTTCTTGTCAAAATTGATGAGCCTGCCAAGTATAGGTAGGGGGAATAAAAAATAGCGGCTGTTTCAAAACGTTACAAATAATTAATTTTTTATTCAGGGCCCTGTCTTTACAACTATCAACAACAAAAGAAAATCTAAGAGAGTATCATTTAAAGTAGAATATCAGTCGTTAGTCAATTTATTTTGAAAACTTTATATCTCAATAACCATTTGACGTACAGATGTCTATTAACATTCAAAGCTTGTTTAATGAGCTATAAAGTAGTTAATGACGTTTATTTTCGTAGGATTAGTAGTTTTCATGAAATTTGCTAAAATAAATTAATTTATAGTTGTTCGGACAAATTTTCATTTGCCAAATTTATATTCATATGTGAATATCATAAATACTACTACTCCTAAGTGATAATTGTAATATACTATTTGTTATTAAGATAAATTTCCTTTATTTTGAGTGTTGGCAGAGATATGTGCGTCTTTTAGGTCTAGAGATATATTTTTTCAAAAATCCAACATTTTATACGAACAACTGGAAATTAACATTTTGTGAGTTTATTTTGTCAAATATCATTAAAACTGCTACTCCTACAAAGATAAATGTTATAAACTATTTTATAATAAATTTAACTAACTTTAATTTGAATGCTGGCAGGAATCAGTACGTCCAATCGTTTTTGAATTGAAGTTTTTGATAAATCAAACCTATTGTCTGAACAACTATAAATCAATTTATTTTAGCAAATATCATTAAAACTACTATTCCTAGGAAGGTAAAGATTATAAACTATTTATTACTATAATACGTTAAACTAGCTTTAATTTGAGTGCTATATCGACATCTATACGTCACATAGTTCCTGAGATATAGATTTCTCAAAATAAATTAACTAACTACTAATCTTTCAGTAAGTTTTTAAGAAATGTTTTTAAAAGCTATATCTCGAGAATTATTGGACGTAAAAAGCTCTAGTAAGGCTAATATTTCAGTCAATTTACTTTCCTTTAAATAATGTTCTTTTAGAGTTTTTAGTGTTGTTGGTAATTTTTAAGATATAGAGCTTCGAATGAAAAATTGTTTTTTTTTTAAAAGGTTTTGAAACAGCCGCCATATTTTATTCCCCCTACCTATACTTGGCAGACTCATTAGTTTTGTCTAGTAATTACTTGCAGGACTAGTAGCCACCCCCCCTCCCACCAGTTACCCAACTATAAATTAATTTATTTTAGCAAATATCATTAAAACTACTATCCCTACGAAGGTAAAGGTTATAAACAACTGTATATTACAACTATTTAGCTTTAATTTGAATGCTAATAGATATTTGTACGTCGAATGGTTATTGAGATATAGATATCTCAAAATAGATTCACTTACTAATGATATTTCAGTAGAATTTTAGTAAAATATTGCTTTTTAAAAGGCTATATCTCGAGAACTATTGGGCGTAAATAGCTCTATCATGACTCATATTTTAGAAAATTTACTCTTCTTTAAATAATGTTCTTTTAGATTTTCTAGTGTTGTTAATAGTTTTTAAGATATAGAGCACTGAATGAAAAATTAATGTTTTTTAAGGTTTGAAACAGTCGCCATTTTTTATTCCCTCGACCTATACTTGGCAGACTCATCAGCTTTGACTAGTAATTATACATAGTTTTTATAAAAAGTAATCAAAAGTTGGGGTGAGATAACTGACTTTTTTTCATCCCGGCTGTTGTCCAATACGGATTGATTCGGATATCAGTCGATTTTTTGGTTAGGGACTATGACTAAAATAGAAGTCTTACCAAAGCCAAAGGATTTCTTCTTCTTTTAATGTATTATTTTTAATGCACAAGGGCGTGCTCGAGATCAAAATCGGGCGGTGGAGAGGGGGGAATGGTCGTTCGCGTACAATTTTTTTTAATTGATTTTTTTTTTTTACTCAGAGCAGAGTGGCGCAGTGAAATGCAGTTTGTGTGAAAATAGGACTGTTAAAAGTCCGTTTTTTTTTCTTTTTTTCTCCGAACCCTCTAAAACAGAAATAAAAGTGAATTAATAAGTGCATTACTGTGAAAAAAAAAGAAAAAGTAATTCGTGTTGTGTCTTACCTTTTACTACCTTTGGTATTTTAAGGTAACCTGTTATGTTTAATATCACATATGAGCTATCCATTCAAAGGAGCTATTTTAAGTCCGGAGGTGAGAGGCCTCCTCGTGTTGTATCCCATATAAGATAAAAATAAAAAACATTAACTAATAAAGACGATCCAAAAGTCCGTTGAGGTTGCTCCCACTCTTCTTCTATACGTCCCCCCCCACTCTATGTCTCTACGTCGTAATTCTCATTCGTCCTTCAGGACCCTGGTGAGAAACATATCTATTTATATCTTACTGTTCATTCATTTATCTGCTTAATTTTTTATCACTCCATACTTACACTACATTTTCTTTATCATTCTTTTCTTCATTTAATTGTTCAATATTCGTTACTACTTGGAAACTTTATTGTTATTATTTCATTATTCTTTACTCGAATATTTTCTATTCTACAACTCACTACTATATTTGTTTCTATTTTATATTTTATTCATATAAGTTTTATAGTATGCAAACAACTTTTTTTTTATATCCATATTTGCATATACCATTTTTTTTTATATCCTTCCTATTAATTTCTGACATAGAGGAGGGGGTTATCTAAAAGTTACCACCCTATTCTAATCATGGTAGGGGGTCAAGTTTGTATTTTGTGGGACCATCACAGAAATAATAGGTGGATATGAACCGGCACCACTGTAGTCACGAAAGTTAAGGCGCCAACTTCCACTAGCAAGTTGTATTTTGAAAGCTAGAATTATACTGAACTCTACAGTAGCTATCTGGAGTAGAAATAACAATCCCGAAGAATGCATAGAACTAATCGAAAATAGCTTCTCCCTATAATAAGACGAGTAAGGTGGGGATCAGTGGGGCTGTGAGGCTGGGAGGAGTAAGTACGTCCAGCGTAAAGCTGCAACCTGAAAACACGCAGAACAGTTTTAAATTCGAATGCCAACCATTAAATATTATCGACATTTGTATTTGTTAATTATTATTAATTCTAGTAGTCCTACATTGCTTTCTATATTTGATTATTTGGTTTTGAACATTATGAATACTAAGGTATTTTCCTGTAATTAGGGAATAAATTTTATTAAATATTCATTTAAATTCCTGACTCATTATTTCTACATATGGTTAACAAAAACTTTATTTGGTTTTAAGGTTACTACATTACAACTCCAATTGCTACATTACTACGTGGGTTGTTACAATCACAGGTGAGTCATAATTTGGATATACTAATAAGAGTGTACCGTGTCTTTAATTTTTCAAATAAATAATAATTTTCTGAACAAGTATAATCCTTATCCCTTGATTACCGAGTCAAAGACTACCCAAACTTTGGATATTAAGAAAAAGTTTTAAATAACATTCCAATAATTGTCTTATTTCCTTCTCTAATGTTAGAAACGGGCATTTCTAAGTAGATTCTAATAATTTTTTTAATGCCTTTTTAGGTTATAATACATACCAAGAATGGCACATCGGTTTAAAAGACTTCTGTTTTGTCCAATTCGATTACAAGATTATACGGTCCTCACGTATTAACGCCACCGCAGTTGTTTGCACACAGAAATCTTCTTGTTCTTACTCTCTCGGAGTTTTGTTTGTTGCCTTTTGTATGGTGTTTTATCCCATTTCTAAGTGCTACGAAAATGCGTAAATGTAGCAATTCCCATGACATGAAACTATATTTTGGTAAAATTAACTTTTGGAAATTTTGTGAAAAGCAGCTTGATTTATCGGATAAAATGGAATGAAAAATAACTTTATTTTGGGAAATATGTCCCCTAAGAATAATTACATGGTTCATATAGTGAGATTTTTATCTGGCGAGCGTTTACAAATTTCCAGATAGTAGAATGAAATTACA
>NW_027108038.1:171518-176094 GCF_000696795.3 Halyomorpha halys | reverse complement strand
AGTACAGTTATGGATTTGCGTGTGATTTGGGAAATATGGTTATTCCAGGAGAGGTGTTGATCAAAGGTGACACCAAGGTTTTTTATTGTAGAATAAAAGTGAATCTGTTGGTTGTTAAGGAAAAGTAGAGGACAGTAAAGGAGGGTATGAAGGAGGCGCTTGGAACCGATAAGATTGGCCTTGGTTTTTTTGGCATTCAGCTTCAAATCATTGTTAGACCCCCATGCGTTAATGCTGTCAATATCTTCCTGCATCTTTTGGATGGCCCCAAGCATTTCGGAGGGATAGAAGGACAGACAGATTTGGAGATCGATAAAACTGTTATAGACTGGAATAATTACATGCGTCAATTATGTATCTTGGATATAGAAAACAAATTAAACAAGTGATGAACTAAATTGCATTGTGGAAATTGATGAAAGTTTGTTTACTAAACGTAAAAATAATAGTGGTTGAGTATTACCTGAACAGTAGGTGTTTGGTGTTATATGTAGAGAAACAAAAGATTTGTTTGTTCTCACTGTTCCTAATAGAACTGATAAAATATTTAATTCCATATCGGCCCATTTTCCACCGAAATCTGACTACTATACTTAAGTAAAATCTTTTGAATTTTAAAGTGTTTTGATTTTACATAAAGTTTTTTATTATATAATTTGTTGCAAAAACTTTAGGTGTAGATTGGCCCATTAGCAGAATTTTTGCTGCGGTGGCGTTAATACGTAAGTGCCGATTATACTGTGATAAAGTGTTAAATATTTTTTCAATATTTTCTATTAGTGTTTCTTCTAGAATAAATTATTATGTCATTAATTTAAACTAAGGCACTCGATACATTAGCCATCATTGCACTCATGTCAAATTGGACCACCAGAGTTTTAGAGTGGCCCAATGACATTTATACCTATCCAAAGTTCACATTTATTTAGAATAAGCATTTTTTTAAAAACATCCCCTAACATTTTAAATTAATGAAATCCTGGATCTAAGTCGGTAATTGAAAATATTTTTGAACTTAATTTTAATTATGTATTTAGATAATAAGTAGTGGCATTTTTTATATAATTGTCTGCTCATTCAATATTTTTACCACTGGTATCTCATTCTAATATGTGAAAGGCAGGTGAGCATTAGCCAATGAATGACTAGCAAACACTTTTATAGAGAATCCCTTGTTGCATGACATCCGTTTTATTGCTATATTGTTTGTAATAAAATTATTTGTCTGATGCAAAAAAATTCAAAAGATGAGTACACATTTTGCAATAGATTAGTTTATAACTGTAATAACTATTTTCCTTACGTCATTATTTAGATTTCTCTATCGATGAAGAGATAACTCAGATTATAAAGGGATTATCAGCGAGGTGGGGATCAGTGATGGAGCGGTGGCGTAACAGAGTGGCCGTGGTGACCGGAGGTGGTGAGGGCATTGGAGAGGCCATCGTTCGGCGGCTGGCAGCGGAGGGGATGAAAGTGGTAGCCCTCGACAGGAAGGAAGGTATGCTCAAGGTGAGTAGTGGAGGTGGATTACTATAGGGGTTCCCGAAGTGTGATCCGTGGCACCCTGGGGTATCCCAAGCTTATGCCAGGGGTGTCCAAAGCGAATGCCTACTTCACAAAATACTAAACCAAAAAGAAGAGAATAATATTAAATTAGCAAAAATACAGTGCATTCTAACATTTTAATTGCACCGCTGTTTCTTCTTTTCTTACATATTGAGTAGCTCTAAAGAGATTGTGCTGCAAATGTTTTTAGCTCGACAACGGTGCCGCGAGAAAAAAAGTTTGGGAACCGCTGCAATAGATGAGAGTGAATCTTGTTCGATGAAGGATCGTGTACCCAATCCAGTTAGGAGGAGGCTTTGATTTTGGGAACTCACCATTTACATAATTTGTAAACAGTAAGTAGTAATAGATTTTTCAATATGAAAACTTGTCTATTTTAATGTAGAAATATATTGTTTTTTAGTTCATTCAACGAAAAAAATAAGTCCCGTTATAGACGTGATTAATCAACTTAAAAAAGTGGCATGAAGGGTTTTTTAAGAATATACACACATTTCCTAGAAATTATGATCAAATTATCAATATTTAAGAAGATATTATAATATTTGATAGTAAAATTTTCTAAGAACGTAGAATGTCTTGTTCATTCAGTTTGTTATTAGTTAATTCTTGGTGTTATAGGAAATTGAGAAAGAGCTGACAGAAAAGAAGTTTTACGCAAGATTCCGTATTTGTAATATTACCGACGATGACCAGGTGCAAACAGCCTTCAAGTGGATTGAAGACAACGTTGGCCCCGTCAGCGTTCTGGTCAATAACGCTGCTGTCGTAAATAGGCAACCTCTCACTGGTGAGGTGAAGGTTCCAAATAAAAATAGTTAAATTATAATAGTTATATTTCAAATCATAGTTATTTGTTGTTTTCTGGATTTAGAGATGGAATCAAGCTCTATAAGGGCGGTGATCGACACCAACTTAACCGGTTTGTTGGTTACTACAATACACGCAATCAGATCAATGAAGGACAGTGGAATCGACGATGGGCATATCATAAACTTTAACAGGTGACTTTATTTGTTTTTCTTTTACTTTTTTTGGTGTAAACCAGATGTTCCAGTTCTTTTCATATGTGTTTTTTCCTGAGGAGCTACCATCCTGCAAGGATGCAAGGTCACACCATCCGATCCTACTACCGATTCATATCCTGTCCGGTCTAACTTAACTTAACCACATTAAATACACATTGTATCAGACCTTATGATATTGTGTATCTTACCTGACCACCTAAATTGGAGCCTGAATTAAACATATACCTCTAAAATATCCTGCCATTTTCTTCATCAATCCTATCTGTGAAATGATGATTATTTATATTTTTTCAGCATTCATGGACATAGGGTAAGATCTCAAGCTATTTCTGTGTATACTGCAACAAAACATGGAGTCACAGTTTTGTCTGAAACGTTAAAAAAGGAACTCGGAGAAAAGAAGTCTAAAATAAGAGTTACAGTGAGTAGATTTTTTTTTTTACTTAATCAACTAATAAATCTATTAAATAAAAAATAAAAAGAAATATTCCACAAATTTTTTTATCCAGCTTCCTAGCAGTTTTCGGAATACCAGATTATTGACAGCAGTGGGTTGTTTTGTAGAGTACATTATGCGTACGCCACACCTGCTAATAATTATCACTTAATTTTTTATTATACTTTACAATAGGATTTTAATTAAATTTTAACCATTAAATTTAACAACAATTAACAATTCAATCTACATCAGGGGTGCCTGTGGTCTAGCCCATCAGTAGGTTGAGCACCTTAATGTTACACTTCCGCGATTGTACAGCTGCCTCATCCATATTATGCTAGTCCAGACCTCCTGATCTCAGGTTGAGTTTTCTCCGGATGGCTCGCCGAGAGTGAAGGACCCCTTCTTTATCAACAGTTTGGGTCGGGGTCCTTTCTTGGCGACGTAGTGGTGACAGTGGTTTAAGGAGCTCCACAGGCGGAATATCCAGGGTCAATGTTCAATATTTTCGCAGCTTTCTCCATAACCCTTCATGTCCTATCAGGATCTAGGAGATCTAGTAGTTCGATAGGACAAATGTAGCTATTAATCTTGACTGGACGGTGAGGAAAAATTTCTTCAAGGTAGCAACCTTTTGGCTCGTAACCCACTATCCATCCCACTCCTCAATAGAACCAAATCTTGACATTTCCACGGGTTCGGGTTTCACTAATTCTTTGCGAGAGTACATCCAGAAGTTCTTCCACACCCAGTCTCTTCTACATTAAACTCGGTGGCATCCTTCTAAATGATAAGGACTATAGGCATTGACCCGGCTAATATTTGCACCATCAGGCCAGTAGTGACACCATCCTATGTGATTTTGTGACCCTCAGTCTCTGTAAAGAGGCAAGTCTCCTCTTCTGTTGCTGCTTAAGGGTTTGGCTAGGGTATAAGTACCTCAGGAAGCCCAGCACCACACCAGTTCCCAGAATCAATGCTATACTTAAAATTTTATTATTTATGGGAGAGGTTTCCAAGATTTTTTGTTTAAGGGACACTCCAACTCCCACAAACCCCTGGGGACAAGACCGAGCCACTCCATCACACATAGTCAAAATAATTGAATTCTCAGTTTCATCTTGTTAATTATTCATTGCGTTCCTGAATTAGTCATTGCATTTGATAATTAATTGTATGATGTACTTACATTGTTAATTCACTTTAAATTAACTGCGAAGGCTGGAACTGGGAAACCCCAAATATAATAAATTGATATCAATATTTTTTTAGAGTGTAAGTCCTGGAGCAACCATGACACCTTCAAATCGATGTTACCTTGAGAAAACCCCAAATAAACCATATCTGGAACCAAAAGACATCGTTGAATCTGTGATTTTCGCTTTATCGGCACCAGCCAATGTTAATGTAAGTTTTTAGTAAAGTATATCTATACTCACAAGGAAAAGATTACTAAGATTAACCTTTTAATCTATTAATAATTTTAACATATTTTTTAACTGCTTTAAAAAATAGATATAATATTAATAAACATTACAAT
>NW_027108038.1:159579-171468 GCF_000696795.3 Halyomorpha halys | reverse complement strand
CAAAGATATCTTTTTCAGTAATTCAATTCTTCCGTAGTTGTATTAGCTTTTACTTCGCACAATTGATGATTTGTAAATAATAATCGTTCGTCCCTCTTCATGTTTCCTGAACAGCATTGAATATTTTTTTTTTTTTTTAAATGAATATTAACAAATATTTGTTAGTGAATACATTTTAATGATAATATATACAAAAACCTGTTATTATAAATGTTAAAAAAACAAAATTATAACATATTTTTCTAAAAAATGTAGTTTCAAATCGACTCTACCAATCTTCATGAAACTCTCCTAGTGTATTAAGTCCTGTTTAAGTATTATCTCTTTACTTTGCATTTAGGAATAAAGTTTCGAGAATATTTATATTTTTACAATTTATAGTGTTACATAGAGAATCTATTAATATAAAATTATAAATAATTGGTATAAATTGAAAGTTAAAAAAAAAAAAGAACAAGCTTGGTAAATGAAACAGATATTTTTAATGCTAAGAAAAAATTTTTATTTTTGATTATTTTTTTTTATATCAGAAATTATTATAGAACATGTATAAATGTTTTTCTAAGAAAAAATCACCGTCTCTACAGCTGTGACATCTCGTAGTTCCTAAAAAAAATTAAAAAATAAAAATAAATCAAAATTGAAGCTTCATTCTAAACACATTTTGAAGGAATTCCAGAGGTCATAAAAAAATAAATACGTATGCTGTTAAAAGAGAGTTCAGACGAGATTTCTCTAGAATGATACATTATTTTTTTAAAATTCCTTGAAGTAATATAGTAGTCTTTTTTTTTTCTTTTTTTTTCGAATATGAAAATTTCAAGAAGGTACAATATACTGAATTATATTTATTAATACCGTATATTTATTTACATTTTTATTTGATTTTTTAGATATCGGAAATAACTGTGGAACCAGTATGAGGCAAATCATCTGAAATGAGAAAAGATAAACATCATTAACAACCTAACTTACAAATAAGTCTGATTTAGTTTTATTTAATGTTCGAATCAATAGAAATAAATAAAATATAAGAAGGAGTATTTGTATTTCTTCTTGCCAAATACCTAAATTATTATTATTGATTTTATTTCCAAGGAAGTTGTTTGTTATTTTTATATTAAGAAGTTGTGGTGAAAATAGACTTCCTTTAGAATATTATCTATACTCCTTGTTTGTCTGTACTTCGTTTTGGGCCATTTCTTCATCTTTTAGTACTATTATTCCTGAAACTGTAACATTTATAAAATATTTATTTATATAATTCAAGAAGTTAGTAGATGAAGAGGTAATGTTAAAAATTTTAAATTTTAAGAAAACAAGGTTCAATGTTTTTTTATTGGAGTATGTTATGTTTTCATGTGTACATAGCCCCCTCTACATCTAGATATCTCAGTTATTAATTGTTATTAGTTGAGGTATTGCTTAATTGTTATTATATTGTTTAATTGTTATTACTAATTAATTGTTATTAGATATTTCAGTTATTAGTTGAGGTTAGAGTACCTCAGGTTAGATAAGCTCCTACCTCTCTCATCCACACTAAAGATTCGAAAAATGTTTCATAGCCCTTCCTTCCACCCCAATCAAATATACCCTTTCTTTTTCGAAATTTTGTCTTCATAGTTACAAGATTAAAAAATATAACACACCTTTTTTGAATAATATAATTCACTGTTAATGCATTCATCTGCCCCTTTAGCACAAATGAACGTTTAGATATTGAAGGTATTCTATCTTTGGACGCATGGATATGCCTGTGTGTTTTGTCTGCCTCCCTATCAATATATCTATATTTAATACATTTAGCTATTCAGGTTGAATATTATAGTTTTGAATTGGAGAGTATTATTATTAAATCATTTTACCGATTCTACCTGTCTCTACTTATATGGACATTATGTTTACATAGTGTGTATTCAAGTTGTTTGTTGTTTCAGTTATAAAAAGTAAATATAGAAAATATTCTAAAGGAAATATCTTTTCACCTCAACTTCTTAATTAATATATATATATATTCCAATCAGAAACGTGGTTCCTCTTCATAAAGCAGAAAGGATATTTTAGGTTAAAGCAACAAGAATATTTATATTAAGTTTATTCATGAATCTCAATTTTTATTATATTTATTATTCATTCAAAAACAAATTCATATTAATGGAAAAAATAATATTATTTTGAATATCCAAATATTAAATTTTTATTCTTTATTCCATTTAATCAAAATTTAAACAAAGCAGTACATACACGGGACTGAAATTGAGTATAAATATAAATACATTCAAATGTATACATACATTGGGAATCTTAGAATCTGAGGGCAATAGCTGACTTTCGATAACCGGACATTAAAACTAAAGGAAGAAGTTTACCACTATACAAAATGCCTTTATCCAGGAATATGGATATTTAATTTTCAATGGCTGAAAAGAAATTGGTTAAAACTAATATTCTTAGATCTGTTGCTGGCATGAACTAGGGAGCCGATAACTCTGCATCGAACACTAATCAGGAATAAGAAGGTTTATGAAAGCATGATACTACTTATTACATTTTTGAAACTCATATAATACTAAATGCTATTTATAACAGTGCCTGTCTTATCTCAGAACTGATTTTTTTACTCCCCCTGTTGAGAGTTTATACATTGAAAGTGAAGAACCGAGCCTGGCTTTCAGAAGATACATTTCAAGAAGAATGTTTCAGGAAATAGTTTTACTATGATACAACCATGAAAGAATGAAAGTATACAATTACAAAAATACATAAGTAATAAGAACAAAATAAATAAGTGTAGAACTGGTTGACAAAGAAAAAATATTCCAATCAGAAACGTGGTTCCTCATCATAAAGCAGAAAGGATATTTTAGGTTAAAGCAACAAGAATATTTATAGTAAGTTTATTCATGAATCTCAATTTTTATTATATTTATTATTCATTCAGAAACAAATTCATATTAATGCAAAAAATAATATTATTTTGAATATCCAAATATTAAATTTTTATTCTTTATTCCATTTAATCAAAATTTAAACAAAGCAGTGCATACACGGGACTGAAATTGAGTAAGCGCTGAGAGATCGACCTTGAAGTGGAAAATCCTTAGACACTGACTCAGCCTTGGAATCGGTTGCCTCTGCCCGAAATAGCATTCGGTTGTGCAATATCGTCGCTGTTAAGAATATAAGATAAACGTAAGGATTATTTTCCTTTTCTGATTAAAATTGGAAAAATAAAAATATCTCCTAGCTGTTACTAAAAAAACTCGATATTAAAAATTGGAACAAACTTAATTATTAAAAGCCTGTTTTCTCTTATTTTGAACACTCGGACATTTGTCTGATTTATCAAGAGAAAGTAAGAACCTCCTACAATAAGTTGCTCCAGATAAATCACAGTAGACGTTAGGTATTCACTACTAGGGCCAGAAGCCCTACTATTTCTTTTCGCACTACTAGCACCTACTTGTAGCTTATAAAGCTAGATAACAGTTTTAAATCTGCATGCCAGCCATTAACATTAAATATGTTCAACACCAATATTTATGTTTAATTTTTTCAGTAATTTCGTATTAAAATCAATATAAAAATATTTAGTTTTACCTATGTCCCACTTAATACATAGTAACAAGTATCAAATATCCATTGTATATGTAGCTACATTTTAGGTCTCTAATTTTCCAAATGTGATGTGAGTTATATTACAATGGCATTATACTCATACATTCTTGTGGGAGATCAACCCATTGATGCTCAATCATGCAAGGCCATATTCCTTTAAGGCGCCAAGGTGGATTATCAGGTAATGAAGGAGAGGCAAGATTAAAAACAAGTAGGTTTGGGTGGTAAGAGGGTTTATAATTATAGGATTGATATCTGGTTCTGGACAAATCGGTAACATATGCAGGATTAGAGGTCCAGATAGACGACTCTTGAGAGAGCCACAAAGTTCAACTTCACAAGTACAAACAGCCATTATTACAGTCGTATAAATGAGTTGTTTTTTTTGTTTTTTTGCAATTATTTGGAAGTTTAGACTGATTGTATAGTAGATGTGTTTATTGGCGGAATCAACGTGCGGTTTCCTGTCTTTTCAGATATGTATGATGATCCCAAGTTAGTCCTTTGTACATATAGCACAAGGTAGCGAATCTGTTCGACTAGTAGAATATTAAGTATTAAGTAGAATACTAAAGGTTAACAGTAGGGCAGGGAGCTATAGGTTTACGATGAAGGGTAAAGGGTAAATGATGAAATTTGAATAAATTTATTAAAATCCCCCATTTGCGACACCGTTCCTAGGATGGGTCATTATTCACTGCTCGCACACGTGTCATCAGAGATACAATATACAATTAATTATACTTAAGATTTACAATTCGGAGTACTAAAGACATATATATTTATATGTCTTTAGTACTATCGCTCCTGGCGAGGGCTACCACCTTCATCCCCTCCGCAGCCAGCCGCCGCACGATGGCCTCTCCTATGCCCTCGCTGGCTCCACTCACCACGGCCACTCTGTTGTTCCAACGCTCTATCTCTGATCTCTACCTCGTTCAACTCCCTTTTATAATCCAAGTTACCTCTTCATCGATTGAATAGTCTAGATAAGAACATTAGGAAACCAGTTATTGCTATTATAAAAAACAATATTGCAAAATATTCACTTATTTTTATAAATCATAGATAACATTACCTCCTAATCGACAGAAGTACACAGATAACTTCTGATAACCAGTAGCTCGAAATAAATACAATTTTAGTAAAGCACTCTATTACTTAGATTTATTGATTATATTTTTTCTAGTTATCGGAAATGTGGTACCTGTATACTTTTCTCAAAGGAAAAAACTACAAAATACACTTTAAAATATTTTAATTATTTCTGTGTAATTGTGAAAATAAGAAGTGCTTATTGAAAATAAACATTAAACATTTTTTTTGTAATCAGTGTTCCTTTACTATTATAACACTACAGGGATGCGAAATCCTTCCTTAACTCTACCCCATTGGATTTATTCTGAATTATCACTTATTTTTCTAGAGATCCCATAGTAATTTAATGCTTCTAACACAGTGCATAAAGCTCTTCGGGTTAATTTTAAAAATGTCTTGAGGTTTATATTTGATTTTTTGCCTGACCCAAGTATATTAATCTGTAAAAGGCAGATTATTTTCTTCGTCCTCTAAGCGCAGACGACATCTTTAATTTTTATCATCTTAAGAAAATATTTAACAGACAGATTCCCTGCTATTGTTGGCTACTCCTTTCTTGTCAGGTTTAGGTTAAATGGCGCCTTTTAATTCAATGCATTTATCAAGGATTTAATTTTTTTAAACGAGGTTTTGTAGCCCAGTGCATTTCCCAGGATTCAATATCATACCTCATTAAACTAATGGATATATAACAGTACGTTTCATGGCCAAATAATGTTGTTTCTAGGCCCATCCTTAAGAGTTTATCGGCAATCTCATTTTCCTCCTGTCTCGGTGTTCACATTTGAGTAAGCCTGTTGCCCTTAAAAAGCTGCTTTAGGATTTTGAAGCAGCTCCATACCATCTATAACTTTCTCTTATAGTACTGTAAGGGGTTGAGTAGTGCTTGACTGTCTGATATAACGTATATAATTTTCCTTTCTTGGGCTCTTCTTTTTCACGTGCAGAAATATTTTCATTATTTCAATGTGATTATGAAAATACTGAATGTTTATTTGTGGACAATAAACATCAACATTTTACCCTCATTTTGTTTTTCTTTTAAACCAGAGGGTCCCTTAAAACGGTCCCATCTTTACACAAATACATGTGTGCTATTAAATACTTGTAAATATCAATGGCACTTGGAACTAAACAGTATCCAGATTTTATTATAGATATAATTGATACATCAGTACCTAGTTTACATGCTCATATAAAATTTATTACCTCCAATTTGTAGTTATCAGAGAAACTTTAATAACGGTGTCCAAAGCATTATTTGAATCGATATTAAGATATGGGATCGAATGTTACGGTCCCCCGTGCTTATAGTCATTTATCAAAACTTGCAAATCTACAAAATCGAACATTGACTATTTATATTCACAATAATAGTAAATATTGAGTATTAGTTTAAATTCAAAACGTACTGGAATATGTTCTTATTATAAATCAAACTATACTTGAAAAAATACATTCCGTTAAAATCGATGAAAATGTTTCAAAATTATTAGTAATACTTCTATAGAGAAATATTTCGAAAATTACTTAATTGCATTATTGATTTCTCTTTTATTTTGCTAGTCATCTAGCTGATTTGTAAACGAAAAATGCATATCACTCTTGTTTTTATTCCTATGTATTTAATATTAATAGCATGTTATCTAATAATCGTATTCATAATAGGAAAAAATATTGTAAAATACAAAAGAACAAACAAATATAAAAAGAATGTTCAAGTAGTACTTCAGTGTGTCAAGTAGTGCTCTTAGTTACCATGATTGCACCATGTTTTGTTATTACTTCATGATCAGAGTACCCGCAAAGATTATCTTCAAACATCTGGGATGAAGCGGTTTCTAAGTAGAGTGACTGTCTAGAAATTCTGATCCGAACATAAATAAAATAAATCTCCCTTAATTTTGTTCCTCAACGTACCACCCACCTTCTCATATGTAATAAATTCGATTCATTAGTTTTAAAAGAAAATGTCCGGTTTTACAACTAATAAATATATTATTATTTTGATTGATTTTTGGTGGATATTTATTTTCTGCTGATGCTTTGCGTTCACGAAAAAAATCATAACTCCCCACAATTTTACGCAAATCAAACGTTACTATAAACGTTGAAAACCTGAATTTCTCATATCAGAAATCATATCAATATTTCCATTATAATGGAAAAAAAATTAAATAGAAGGTTCTCAAACGTTTTAGTCAAGATCTTAACTTCTAATCTGTTTATATAGATCTACCTTAAAATATTTAGTACATTTTTATGGTCCTAAATCATTCGTAAGTTTGATAGAGTCGTATTGAAGTCATTGCGTTGTTGTATTATTTTTTAAATATATTGATTTTATTTCCAATTAAGGCAAACATTTTGAGTTAAAAATAATTTATTTTTCAATTACTATAAAAATTCGAATTAAGTGGTTTTATGAGTTCCGAAAAACGAATATTATTAATTTTAATTCTCCATATAAAAATATTTTATCCCACTTTCCAACGTTGCCTAAATTATAAGAAATTCCTTATTATAACATGGTGGGTTGATAATGTACCAATCGATTATTTTTCTGAAGTAAATAAATATTGCCAATTCTATCAAATGAGATTATTTGTAAACAAAATCACAACTACTAAAAAGTCACCTCCTGTAAATTACATAATAAAATTTACTTTAAAAATAAAGAGATTCAGATACGTTTTTACATCCCTACAAAACTCTTCAATACGTACGTATAAAAATATTATGACAGTTCTTCTACTGAATTCTGGTCTAGAGCTAGCTGGTTTAGTGGAGAAGAAATATAAAAAGGAAAAAAAAAAATTCATCCAGCTACTCATCAATATATTAATGGTGGTAAAAATAATAATCAAACAGATGTCGACCTTAAAAATAGCTTTTAATTCTGATGATCAATTCAAGAGCAATTCGGACTCTGACTATAAAAATTATTGTATAGTTTCAAATACCATATATTATTTTAATATTGCAATTAATATTATCTCCTTACAATATTATTATAATTGACAATTAACATATTATTACAACAATATGTAGATTATTAATATAATTACAACAATATTACAGTAACTATAAAATATAAATAATTATATCATTGTTACATTGTTTTGAGTTTTTGTTTTCTTCGGCCAAGACGCCCATTGGAGTCCTATACTGCCTAACCATGATTAGGGGTCAAAGTTTTTCATTGTATGTTTTTCATCCGTCTATAGGCAATTCATCATTTACCGGCAACAAACTCTTTAATAACTATTATACCAATGGTGTACCTTTTTAAACCATCTACAAATACAGTGTTACTATGATAGAGAACTTTAAAAAAATAACACTTTATTAATCTAAATAGATTACAAAAGTGAGTTCATAACTTTTTCAAAAGTACGACGAGGGAAACCAGACTGGGAGGGAGTTTCCTAGTATGCTAGCAAAGAGGAACTGAATAAGGGATTTTGTTTAGGTCTAAGAAAAAATATTGTCTTTTATCTTACCCCCATTTAGGTTTCCACCTAATATAGCATAGATTATATTACAGTATGCATTTATCCATTGCATTCTTGGAAATGTTGTGCTAAAAATGAGGAGTAATAATAGTAAATGATAAAATTTCATCTAGATATATTCAGCTCAGCTTTAGCTAATGAATTTCTAGAATGTACTTTTATTTTGAAGAGAGGGCCTGAAAAACGTCTGTTTTATTACCGTAGTTTTTTCAATCTAATTAGTACTCTGAAGGAAAAATAAATAAAATAAAATTTCAAAAGATTTATGCCTATTTTACAACAATTTAGTTTACAATAACCAATAACCGGTTGCCTAAGACTTGGGTACTGTTTCAAGTTCAATGATTCCTGTCTAGAATCCGGGTACTGAGTGGATGGCTTTATTGCTATATTTTATGCAACCTAATTATTGCTCTGATAAAAAAACAATATTAAATTTCAAAATACGAGTGCTTATTTTGCAATAATTTAGTTTACAATAGCAGTAACTGGTTGCCTAAGATTCTTATCTAGACTCACCTATCGATGAAGAGGCTGCTCGGATTATAAAGGTGAGTTCAATGAGGTGGGGATCAAAGATGGAACGGTGGAACAACAGAGTTGCAGTGGTGACTGGAGCCAGCGAGGGCATAGGAGAGGCCATCGTGCGGCGGCTGGCTGCGGAGGGGATGAAGGTGGTGGCCCTAGCCAGGAGGGAGGCTATGCTCAAGGTGAGTGGCTCCTGGTCGAATACTAGGGGTGATATTTTCATTACTCAGATTCTATTTACCGGTATTGATAGAAAAATATTCAGATTGGGATAAAATTAATTGAGGGAAGCCGACAAAGACACTAAGGTCACAATTTTTGGAATAAAAAAAATATTCCATAAGTACCTAATTTTGTTTTTAAATAATATCTAGTGATCAGAAAGCAGAGGAACATTAGCCAAGGGGTACAAGGAACGGTTCTGCGAAATAGATGTTTATTCAATCAACCAATGCCTGAATAAAGATTAGGCTTCAGTGTTTAAAACAATAAGATATTATCAATAATTATCCGGTAGTTATTGAAAATTTCGCAGTTTTGTCAATACTGAAGCTTTAATTTGGTTTTAGCATAGGCTTATAATATAACAATGTCCTATTTTCAAAACTGTACTCAAAACCCCTTGGCTTCTGCTCCTCTGCTTTCTGGTAACCAATATGTTGTTTTTCGATTTGTTGACTTTTATGGTTTTTGATAATAACCCAGAAAATTACTAGTAGTTTGTGATGAATTGAAACGTTATTCTTTAGTGAAAAGCTTTATATAAATGTAAATGAATATTAAAAAAGGAATTGTACTGTTAAAAAAATATAAATTGTATACAGTTAAGTATTCTTTATTAATATTTTAAATGTCTAAACGTTTCGGCCTACCTGCCCATCTTCAAGGACAATCTTAATTATAAAAATCTTAGTCTCACATCCAACTATTAAAAAGTTTTACAGGCTATTCTCCTAATAAAACTAATAAAATTAGTTAAATTAGTCTACGTGTGACGCGATTTCATTTAAATATAAATAATAGAGTGATATAAATAGGCCAAATTGACAATTTACTGTGAATTTATCGTTAACATTGTCCTTGATAATGGCCAGATTGGGTGAAAAATTTAAACATTTATGGTTGTAATAGTTTCTTGCTGTTATAGGAGATAGAAAAAGAGCTGAGAGAAAAGAAGCTTTACGTGAGAGGCCACATTTGCGACGTAACCGACGATAATCAGGTGCAAGGAACCTTCCATTGGATTGAAGAGAACGTTGGCCCCGTCAGCGTACTGGTCAATAACGCTGGAGTAATTAAGTTTCAACCTCTTACTGGTAATGCAAAAATTTTGAATCATTATATTTCAAATATTGACTAGTAAATAACGCCGGTGTCCTAAAAATACAATATCTCACTGGTGAGACTAAGGTTCCAAGTTAACATTTTTAAATTTAAGTAGTTGTATTTAAAATCGTATTTATTCGTTATTTTCTATTTCAATTTATATATTCAATTTAGAGCAGGAAATAACCTCAGTAAGGGCAGTGATTGACACCAACTTAACCGGCTTGTTGGAGACCACAATACACGGATTAAGGTCAATGAAGAAGAACGGAATTGACGATGGGCATATCATCAACATTAACAGGTAGTTATATTTGTTTTTTCTCCGATTTGCCGAGGTGTAATCTACATCTATATTACGTTTGGATAACTTGGCGTGACTGCAGCGGTGCCAGTTCGAATCTCACCTGAGACTTTTTTTATTTCTGTTTCGGTCCAACGAACTAAAAACTTGACTCCCATCAGGGTTAGAACATGTTACCTCTTGAGAAACCTCCCCCTTCCGTATGTCAGAAATGGCAAGGAAGGGGATCATACAAATTTAAAAAAAATTGGGTTATTTTATTTTATATTAAATTCTCTTTATTGACAGTTGTGGTGGAAACTGTAACACCAACCCCAATCTTAGGCTGTCCTGATATTGATATTTACAAGAAACATCTGTATATTTCCTATAGAATGGCTACATTACACACTACTTGTTCATCATTAGAGGAGGTTATGAAAAAAAAAAAAAAATGTCTTATCAGGTACCCGCCTGGACTGCACAAATGTATAAGTAGTCTCGAAAAATATTACAACTAACGTAAGCGTTTGTGGCTGGGATTTTCTTTAATGGGGGAAAAATACATAAATTGAATATCAGGACCTGTTCAGGTCGAGATATCAAACCAGTAGTAATGGTATTATTATTTATTATAGATTATTATATTCGCTTTTCAAAACTATATGCTTCAAACATTCTATGACTCGGTTAGAAGGAAGTGTGTAGCAGCCGTTCGTTCGTAAACCTTGGTAACTACAAACGTTTTAAGTGCCAACAAATGTAACCTGTGCTTTAGTTGTAGATACCTCCGATCTTCCTATCGATTCACATTCAGTCCAGCTAACCATATTAAATATGCAATCCAGGAGGCCTTCTCATACATCATTCTTGTGTTTTTTTTAAAATTTTTTTCTTGTAACTTATCAGTGAAATTATAACAATTTTTAATGTTTTAGTATTCATGGACGCAGGATGATGACGCCAGACACTTCTGTCTACACTGCAACAAAACACGGTGTGACAGTTTTATCTGAAACCTTAAAAACGGAACTTGGAGAGAAGAAGTCAAAAATAAGAGTGACAGTGAGTTTCAGTCTTATATTTTGTTACACTATCAAGTAAATGACTTTGGTTATCGATTAACAGGAATCTGCGGTCGCAATTGGCGCACAGCCTTTTTTACAAATCCCGAATTTTAAAAATCGATATAAACTTTTTTTTAGAGTGTAAATCCTGGAGGAGTTACAACATCTATGACTAGATGGATTCTTGATCAGCATCCCAATGTAACTTTTCTGGAACCAAAAGACGTCGTTGAAGCAGTAATCTTCGCTTTATCTGCTCCAGCCAATGTTAATGTAAGTTACATTATCTGTGAATAATATAATTAAAATATTGATTTATATAGTTAAACCTCAACCACGGGCATTGACTTACATTACACATCAATCAATAGACCAAAATTTTAGGTTTAAAATTAAAAATTTAATTTTTAGAGCTTTTTTTTTTTTTTTTTTTTTTTTTTTTTTTTTTTTT
>NW_027108038.1:157895-159529 GCF_000696795.3 Halyomorpha halys | reverse complement strand
TTTTTTTACTTTTTACCTCTTCTCGTTGAAAGAGAAAAGAAAAAGAATTTGGGTAAGGTTCCGCCCTAAATCTAAAGCTATGTTTATGTTTGAATTGATGATTTTATTTTTCAACCAATTTAAAAAGTTGCAGGCCTACTATCTACGCCATAGCCCCTGATGAAAACCTGAAATTCAGGACGAAACGTCGGGATAAAATAAATAAATATGGTTTTGTTTATTTATGTTGTTTTTTACTGACCGCACCCCCCGAAAAACTTCTCCAATCATTAAAATTTTATATAGTAACAGAAAAATATAAATCATAGAATTCAATAAATTAATACTATTAATAGAGATAATTGATCAGCAATATAACTCATCACAGAAATACCATTAACTTTTACATTATTTTTTCCAATTTGTGTTTAGTAAATATAAATCATTGGTCCTTTCGTGTTTTCTTATTGCACTGACTTTATTTTATAATATTACTGAAAAATATTTATAGTTTTACGTATAATAATAATATGAATGTATAATAACTACCTTATATTATAATTGTTTTAAGTACAATAATACAATAGTCAAAAAACCCTATTTATTTACAGAATGTAGTTTCATTAGTTAGATTCATCTTGATATATATTTTCATATTTAGAATAAATTTGAGAGAAAAAACAGAAAACTTATGGTAACAAATAAATTTCATTAGAGCATAACTCAAAAAGTATCCATTTCGTATAAATTCTATATAATACAATGAATTGGATGAAAAAAAAATTAACTTTTAAGAAATAAAAGCAACCGAAGTGAGTGGGCACATCAAATACTTCAATCATAAAACAATTTAGAATATAGATTAAAAAAAAAATTAATCCATCAAAGATTTTTTATTAATATTTTTAATACCCTAATAAACAATAAGAAGTGAAAATTAAACTTTTTGTTTCAATTTATTGGTAATAAATAACACTATATAGATCACAAACCTCATTAAAGCTAAAATATGTTTTGTTGAATTTTGTTTATTTATAATTATGGTATTGTTTTTATATTATAATATTATTTATTTTATATTTATATTTTTTATGTTTTATGTTTAATGTTTTGATGTTTTAGGTATCGGAAATAATGGTGGAACCTGTTTAAAATTTTTTCAAAGTGGAAGAACTACAAGACAAAGTTTAACATATTTTCTTTATATCTATATAATTGTGAGAATATTAAATGTTGATTTGTGGAGAATAAAAGTTAAATTTTAATCTTGTTTATTTTTTTTTAAATCAAAGTGTCCTTTTAAAAAAGTTCAAACTTGTAATGATCAGTAGCAGTGAGTACAGAAATTGTATCCAGTTTTGATCACGGATATAATTTAGTTATCAGGATATATAATTAAGAAGGCAATAGTACATCTCATTTTAACTTAAAGTTGTGAAGAATAATATTGAACAATTAGTAACACTTACTTTGTTGTTTAAAAAAAAAAGATTTTCAAATTGTAAGAAGATGTAACGATTAAAAAAGTTACAAAATATCAAAAAATAATATATTTATTGGTAATCAACATTTTATCACAAAAAGTTATATATATAAAAAACGAGGAACACAGTAATTGAAGAAAATATATATATTTTTTTTTCTGACTTAGAAAA
>NW_027108038.1:156536-157355 GCF_000696795.3 Halyomorpha halys | reverse complement strand
TAAAAATTAAAATATTGAAAGTGAAAAATTAAAATTTATTTTTTCTTTATTGTTTGCAAAGATCCATTATTGAAAATGACAAACGAAAAGGCCAAGAGAGAGAGAGATGAACATGAATATAAAGTACAGTAATGACAATGGCATCGGGAATTACAAATAGAAACAATAGAGGATTATATGAAAAAAAGGTTCATGAAGCTCCACTCCCATTTACCGACAGTTAAAGGAGCAGTGACCAACAACTTGGGAAACCCAACCACAGCCCGAAGACTGAAGCCCAGGCTGCTGCAGGACTTAAGGACTTTATTTAAATTTTTTGATTTATTTATAACGCTGTATAGGGGGTCTTTTGTATGAGACTATACCTCCTACCCCATAATCAATTGTTGAAAAAAAAGAAAGTACCTCTTACATTATGTAAGGTCCACTAGGCCTTATAGGATTTGGTATTAAATAAATAAAAATGAAAAATGAGTGTTGGAATCGCTAATGTAAAACTAAAGTAATGCATAGTGAAGACAACAATTAATAGAAATAATTACAAATATCGTCAATTAAAAAGAAATAGTGACGAAGTAAATGAGATATAAGTATGGTGCAATTACAGGTAGATCTGTAAGTAAAAGGTATAATAGAAACAAAAATAAAACTGTTTACTAAAATGCACATTCTGCTCTTAACCATCTAGTTAATGCTAAATTGTTATAATCAATATTGAAAATATTAAGAATGATTTTATGTACTTCATCATCCTGTCAACTTAAAGGCCCTTATAGGCCATGTGAAATTAACAAATTAATTATATAATATTATTTCAAA
>NW_027108038.1:133870-154938 GCF_000696795.3 Halyomorpha halys | reverse complement strand
AGTGTTGAGACAGTATTGGATACAATTTGTGGTTTTATTTAACAAATTAATTATTTTATAACTATGGTTATAAACAAACTGTATCAGGTGAAAAATTGACTATGCCCCACCAGTTAGAGCTCGTGTTAAAACATACATTTAGTTACACTTTTTCGTCATTCCTCATAAGCTCCTACGACTATACTATGTTAAATAGTATTTTTTATAAAATTCTTGGCTTTCCTTAATATATAATAAGTTTATATTACTACTCATACGAATCAGGCTGGAAAACCATTTTCACTTTTATAACCATAAGTTCTTAATAAATTTCATTCATAGTTTATATTCATTCATTTTTCACTACTAGTAAAAATTTGAAATAAATTATTGAATTAAAGTTTTAATTATTTTATTTTTTTTAATTAAATATTAAAGTTAATTATTTTAAATAAATAAAATTAAAGGTATTTTAAAAGAAGGAATATTGAAAATTTAGAATTTAAGTCCTGTAAAACTACTTCAATGACGATAAGACCAAGTTGATATAAAATACCTTTTAATTGTACATTGATATAATGAGTTTTATTTAAAAGCGAAAAAATTTGAAAAATTAATTTCATAAAGCGTCTTTTCCGGCGAGCCGGTCACAACCCAGGCATACACATTTAGACTAACCCACACACCATTTTGTGATACTTAGATTTTTGGACTCATTGAACCTAAAAAACATGTATTTCGGTTGAAAACTGAATTAGAAATTTTTCACGATCATAATACTTCCCCCATACCATATATTTCATATAAAGGCAACTGAAAATAATAATTAGCTAAATAAATTTTTATCAGACAAAATTAATTCATATAAAACATGTAAAGAAAATACAAGTTTCATAATTATAATTGATCAAGTTTAAATGAATCCAAATGATGTAGGACTAGAACTTTTATTAAATTAGGTTGAACTCGTGGCAAGTGAAATGTAAAACTATAAATAGAAAATATTGAAATTTGTAATTATGAAAAAATAATGTTGAATGATCTGTTTTTTTTTTGTGAGTGTTTTTTTTATGTCATGAATATCAGTAATTTAATATGATTAAAAAATATATAACAAAAGTTTACTAAACATTCAATTAAATGAATTTGTAAAATGGGGAAAAAAAAATATTTTAACAAATAATTACTCCCGCTTTAAGTTGGGTCATAAGCGATTTCCCCTCCCCCCCCCCAAAGTTTCTTGTTAATTTTTAGGTTATAGCTTTTGATGCCGTTTTTCAATTTCAGGCGATAGGATAGCCTTTTTTTTTAGTGTTATGATCTCCTCTTCATTTATCTTATTTATTTACCAGGTCATTCAAAAAGTCCTGTCGTTTTTTTGGGGGAAATTATAAATATATAAATATTTTCATATAATCACCTTTATTCATCAAAATATCCACCGTTACAGTCGGTAACCTTCTCCCAACGAGATGGTAAAGCCCAAATTCCTTCCTTAAAAACCTGTTGATTTTTACTGCAAAAATAAGTGGTCAGTTCGTGAATTAGGTTGTCACGGTCTTGAAAACATTTTTGTCTCAGATTGTTGTCGAGATCTCTGAATAGGTGATAATCAGTGGGTGACAGGTCAGGGGAATATGGTGGGTGAGGCAAAACTTCCCAGCCTATTTCTGTCAATTTTTCCCTGGTCAATTTGGCGGTGTGTGGTCGAGCGTTGTCTTGAAGAAGCAAAGGTCTTCTTCTGTTGACTAAGCAGGGATCAAAAGTCTTAAGCTTGGATTGGCAATGGTCCAGTATATTGCAGTATACTTCTGCAGTGATGGTTTGCCCTTGATTCAGAATCTCAAAATGCACTATACCTTTGGCTGTCCAGAAAACAATGAGCAAAACTTTCTTTGGATGGAGATCTGGTTTTGGAAATTGTTTAGGTTTCTCATCTGCCGACAACCACTGATATGATCGTCTGAAGTTGTTGTACAACACCCATTTCTCATCACAGGTGATGATTCGATTCAAAAAGGGTTCGACTTTCAAGCGGGAAGTTAACGAAGATGCAATTGTCAAGCGAACAAGCATATTGGCATCTGAAAGCTTATGAGGAATCCATTTATCCAGTTTTTTCACTTTTCCCAGTTCTTTAAGGTAATTCCAGGCAGTGGTGGCTGAGATATTAAATTGAGAGGCTATCTCTGAACAACTTTGACGCGGATCCAACTCTACTACTCTTCGAACGTCCTCCTTATCAACTACAGTTGGTCGACCTGAGCGTGCCTCGTCTTCTAGTGTCTCGTCGCCTCCACGAAATTTTGAAAACCAAAATTGTGCCTTCCGCTCAGACAGCACATCTTCCCCAAACACGGAGCATATTTTTCTAGCAGTTTCGGCAGCTTTTGACCCAAGTTTAAACTCATAGAGCAAAATCGACCGAATTTGAGTTTCAACTGGAATCATTTTAACTAGACAGTTGGATGGTGACTGCATTAAATTAATCCTCCTTAGCCTCCTATTCATAAAGTATAAACATTTGTGTTTACATGGATAAAAGTTGTATTGAACGGAATTAATTAGCAAACACTCTAGAATCAAAATAAACAACGAACAAACGAAAAACGACAGGACTTTTTGAATGCCCTGGTATATCATTTAACAAAAAAATTCAGTGATAACAATAACTGTATCGAATGGAACAAACAGGATGCTTTCTGAAGCATCTTTGCTTGATACAGTACTGTTTGTTTCAACACGGTGTTGTCGGGACACCGCAATATCTTATCTGTATGTACCTGATAATATTAATCCACAAATTATTGTCAAGTATACATAATATAAATATAAACAAAATTATCAGAAAAAATACTCAAAAATATTTACTTACTAATTAAATATATATTTTTTTCATACCCTTCTATTAATCAAACTAAGTATAAATAAATCACTCCACACTATAATAATTTGAATAATAATATTTTTACTCGTCTATTTATTCTTATTCTTCGTACAATGTGAAAAAGTACTATTTTTGGAAAATCGGTTGTACAAGGAGGTTATTTGTTAATGATCACACTCAACAGCCAGCTTTTCACTAATTATAGGTATCCAATTTAGAGAGGCTGGGTGTACCCTAGAAGGGCTCCTGAACCCATAGGGTTGACTCATGACTAAAAGTAACAGAATAAATAGAAATACTGAATAATTAAATGAAGGGATACAACAGGGAAAGTTTTCTTTCGTGACAACACATGTTTTATCTTAGTATTTTCCCATAGGGAGTTCCCCTTCCATATCAAATGATCCGAAGAGCAACGTCAATAACTTTTTTTTTTAATTTACGTTCTCCTGACGTGAGTTTATTCATATTGAGTAGCTTATGTCATTATTTTTAGTTTTGTATCTTTGACTAATTAGCAATATAGGGAATATTTAGCAGTAAAAAATATAGATTTTTTGTAATATATATAATTGTAATAATAAAGTATTCACTTTTTGAATCAAAACTCCCATGGTACAGTCTCCTGAAATTGCTGTGTTTTTGACAGTTTGAATAGCAGGATTCTAGATATTAAATTAGAGACATATTTAATTAAATACAATTTGGATAAAAAGTATCAAACTTTTAAGAACAGCAATTTAATTTGCTCACCTTCGACCAAATTATCACAATTTTAGGTGATTTTAACAGAATTAAAAAAAAATTTAGAAAAATCTGAACTCCAATTCAGAAGAATGATTCATCTATCTCCTCTTCCACGACCTATTGAAACTTTATATTCACAATCAAAATTCATATTAATATTCACAATATATTGGAATACATTATTATTATATATCAAGCAATACTTGCTTGTTCCCATATCTTAACCGGGAATATTTCAAAATTAATCTTTTATTTTTCAATTCACCAGTCATGTTGCTGATTAATAAACGAAAGATGTATATCATGTTGTTTTTTATTCTCACATATTTAATATTAACACATTAAATAATTATCAAACACATAATAGGGAAACAATTGCAATATACAAATGGAAAACACTTCAGAAAAAAATATTTCGAGAGATACTTGAGTGTTTCAAGTAGTACCTATATTTGCCATGAATTGCACCATGTTATGCTATAATTTTATTTGGTATTGAGTGCTCTTAAACATTACCTGGATCCTTCTAAAGATTAGGAAGGTAACAGCCATTGGCCGGAGGTGCAACAGATTCGCCAAAAAGTTGGACTGAAAAGTTGTCAATAAAAAAATAAGGTTCATGTGCTATTCAGGCCATTGACTGCATTCCATCAACCATCTTCTCATGTTGTTATAAATTTAATTTACTGGTCTGGAAAATGAATATGTCACTATTTTTCATAAATTCAACATTCAACATAAACATACAGTTTGAATTATTAAAGTTAATTTAATCTACAACATAAAATAAAAATTTATTAAATATCACATAATCAACGTAAATTTGTCAAGACAATTAACAAAAAAAAACAAGGCATTTGTAATTTACGGGGTGTACTGAGTTCTGATGGGGTAAGGGCTTGATATGTATAAATATATACATACTAATTTAACTCATTTAGGATGAAAATGAGTACAAACTTACTATATAAGCCTGTTAACGATTAATTATGGATGTAGCAGCTGACATGAAGTACTGTGGTCATCAACTTAGTAGGACGAAACCGATTTCGACGATCATTGCTACAAAACTTTCTTATAAGCATGCTTACGGTTTCATTAGCCAACATCGATAGAAGGTGGAGCCAAGGAATCATGTGGATTAGGATTCTCTATAACTAAAATATGAAATATAAAATATACAAAAACATTTTTAATTTTCCTCAGGGAAAATTTAAAAGAAAAACCATAAATTCCTTTTAAAACATTTCGGAGTGTTTATCTTTAAAACGAACACAGACAGTACAGATTTCTGTATATATTTTAAAACGAACTGGATTACATTACCTTCAATAAAGGAGATCCAGGAAAAATATCTTATTAAAAATAATTAACCAAAACATGTTAAAAGTTGAACTATGCTGTAACTCTGTAAAAAGCTTTCCATGATTTTTTTTCATTTGGTGAAAATCTAATTACCTTTAAAATAGCCATTTGGTAATTTATTAGAAATTGGAGTTCTGGCAATGGCCAAATGATCTGCTCATGTAGAGCGATTCCGACTGTAACACCTTTACTCAGCTTCCATTGGTTCATTACCAGTGACCCGGTGAGAGGGCTGTGCTGGGATCTCGAAGGGCTCTGTTCTACCCCTCTTGCGTGAAGGATAGAGTGGGCTGAGATCCTCAGGTCGTGATTGTAAATATTGTATATAAATTGTTTTAAATAGTTTGATTAAATTCATTTGATTTATTTACTTTTCGGTAAGTATAAATATAAAGGTTTAATCTATTTATTTTCATATTTATATTTTTTTAATGTTATTTATTTTCTCATTTTATTTTATATATTATTTTTTTTTTTATGAATATGTAAAATTAACATTATTGCTCATTGTCCAAGTTTGTGGCAGATTGTAATATTATCAACAAATATATACTACTATGAAAATTTCAATTTATCATAAAATGTGTACTTTATGATTTATGTGCTCATGCACTATTCTTTACTTCATAAGCTTTTTCCTCGGAGATATTTTCTATTTATTATTTAGTCCGGACCCACTCTGGCTAATGCATATTGCATTATTAAGCTGTTGTACATTGCTCTACGTTTACAATGTATTTCATTCAGTTAGTTTCCGATAAAGTTTAATTATTAATAGAATTAAACGAAAATTCATTTATCCTACCGTCCTTCTATTTTTGTTTAGTTACTGGGCACCCCTCCAAGTCAGCATATACACCTGTTCAAGAAATAATTTTTTCCCTATGAAATGGCTGATGGCCATAAATAAGGCTTCCAAGATCCTCCTAGGTATACCTGTACCTTTGGAAGCTAATCCGAAATAAAATCAGACCTTTAATATATTTATTAGTATATTAATTATTATATTATTTATAATGATAAACCTAAGTATTCGACCCAGAACAAAAAAATCATTTTAATTCCAAACTAGTATTTGAGATTTTAGGTATGAAGATACTTAAAATCCAGAAATCAATACCCTGATTTTGAAGAATCACAAAATTGATTAATAAATCTGTTGTTTGACAAAGATCATCATCCCTTCTTTTCGTTTCAAAATTAAAGTTGATTGGATGTTTCATAGTATTCAGTTTTAATTCGAATAAAATTCAGTTATCAAGATTAACCAAATTTTGATGCCTCACGTTGATTTGTCATTATGAAAGTCATGTAAATCGTTTAAGGAACTATAAAATTAGAAATATAGTACAAAAATGAAAAATGTACAAAAAAAAAATAAATAAAACGGAAATAGCAATCCTGCAGTGGTTCCTTATTTTAAATAAGATTTGTAATCGACCAAGAAACATAAAAAAATTAACACCCTCTCAAATTTTGAACTGTTACGTTTCAAGATACTTCATCATTTCAAACAAGATATTTTATTATTCTTATTTACAAATATAGTAAAATAATAAATTTCAATAGTAAACTATTGTGTACTAATTTGAACAGTTTTTTTATTTAATTGTGGGATTCTTGGAACCATTTTATGTAAAAAATCAAATTGTTGCTAGCCTACCTTCTACACAACTCCTGATGAAGACCTGAAACTCAGGTCGAAACGTCGGCATAAAATAAATAAATATGGTTTTGTTTATTTATGTTGTTCTTTGCTGACCGCACCCCCCGACAAACTTCTCCAATCATTAAAAATTAAAATATTGAAAGTGAAAAATTAAAATTTATTTTTTCTTTATTGTTTGCAAAGATCCATTATTGAAAATGACAAACGAAAAGGCCAAAATTATTCATTCTAAAAAGGAATATTGAAAAATATAGTCTTTATCATTGTAAATACAAAAGTTTCCAAAGGCAATTGATGAAGCTGGAACGCTATTTATTTACAATAATAAATAGTAAATAATAATAAATAATTTAGTACAACTAATTCATAAAACTAAAAAGAGTATGAAATATTTGAAAAAGGAAAAAAATGATGATTCCTAATGTACTTAGGTTCCAAATTAAAAAAAATCTATTCTTTATCATTTTCAATATTAAAGTTTACAAAGGCAATTGACGACACCTGAATGCTATTTATTTTTTAAAGTGCCAATTTTTAATATAAGTAATATAGAATCAATGATATCTGTATAGAATTACGGACTATGTGAACGGAAACTATAGCGTAGCTACTAAAAGCCGAGCATATCCTTTTATTTTATGGAAAATTCCTTGATGCCAGACATCCCATCTTGACTTACTTTTGGCAACCTAATTAATGATGATTGAAAAACAAAATTAAATTTCAAACGATAAGTGCATATTTTGTAATAATTTTGTTTACGATAGCAATAACTGGTTTCCTAATGTTCTTATCTAGACTATTTAATCGATGAAGAGGTAACATGGATTATAAAGGGGAGTTCAACGAGGTAGAGATCAAAGATGGAGCGTTGGAATAACAGAGTAACCTTGGTGAGTGGAGCCAGTTAGGGGATAGGAGAGGCCATCGTACGCGGCTGGCTTCGGAGGGGATGAAGGTGGTCAGTTGGGCTATGCTCAATGTGAGTGGCTCCTCGAGTACTAAAGGTGATGAAGAGCTTTCCTGATCCATGAATATTTGGGTACCCATTTTAATATAGGAGAAGGAAACGGTTTTTTAAACTCCCAATTTAAATAATTTATATAGAATAAATAGTATAAGTTTTGTCAAATTTCATAATTGCAAAATGACAAAAAAATTATCTTGTGAGACTTAAATTAATACATACAACCTTGAATTTATTATAAAATGATAAACGATAGAAGAGGAGTACTTGATAATGAGTACTCATACTTCTTTTTTTTCATAAGGTTCTTGTCTTGTTTACATAATAAATTGCAATTTCCTCGATTAAATAATCGTGTTCTTGCCTCTTCACAGTTCACTTAAGATAGAACATGCTGTTCTAAAATTTTGTCTGAAACGTTAAAAACCGAACTTGGAGAGAAGAAGTCTAAAATAAGAGTGACAGTGAGTTTTAATAGAATTAGTTTTCTCTTATGTTATTAACTAATGAATTTAGTGAAAAATTTAAATAAACTGCGATGGCTCTGGTCCACAGGTTATAGTAACAAGATCCCGAATTTAAAGAACCAATAGCTTATATTGTTTTTTTTTTTTGTTTTTTTTAGAGTGTAAGTCCTGGAGCAGTTATAACGTCTATGAATCGAACGTTCCTTGATCAGAATCGAAGTACGCGCTATCTGGTAGCCGAAGACATAGTTGAGTCGGTAATCCATGCTTTAGCTGCACCAGCCAATGTTAATGTAAGTTACTTTATCTATAAATAATATGATTAAAAATATCGGTTCATAAAATTAAATCAAAACCATGGAAGATGACTGACATTACATATGAACACCATTTTCTGTATTGTATACATTTTTGCATGTTCTGTTCATGTATATTATACATTTATTTTATTTTTTTTAGGTATCAGAAATAATTGTGGAACCTGTATAAATTTTTTTAGAAGATGAAAATCTACAAGATAAACTTCAATATATTTTAATGTTATTATGAAAATGCTAAATGTGACAATAAATGTGAAATTTTACTCTTATTATTTTTATTTTATTTTTTCTGACCTCCTTTATTGAAAATATATGTACAACAATATTAATATATACCTATTCATATATATAATGGTTCCCTTCCTTTGTTTAATATTGTTCAATAATGAGTGTTATTAAAACCCTTGTAAGAAAAAAAATTGTATTGAGTAAAGAGATAGTATCCAGTTTTGATTTCTGGTGAATTCAGTTATATCACATATTTAATAAACTACGTTTAAACTCACGTTGATTCGTCATTGTGAAAAACATTTAAATCGTTAGACAATAAAATTAGAAATATATTACAAAAAACGAGAGATGTACAAAAACAAAAATATAAATAAAATGGAAATAGCAATCCTACAGTGGTTCGTTATTTTAAATAAGATTTGTAATCGAAATTAAAAATAAGAAAAGTAAAATAAAAAAAATAACACTCTCAAATTTTGAACTTTTATGTTTCAAGTAAGATACTTTATTATTCATTATTTACAAGTATAATAAAATTGTTAATTTCAACAATAAACTACTGTGTACTAATTTGAACTATAGTATCTTTCAATGTAAAAAATAAAATGATGAGGGAGAAAAATTCAATTTTTTTTTTCTTGATTGTTTGCAAAGGTCTATTATTCAAAATGATAAACCGAAATGTCAAAATTATATATTTTAAAATGGAATATTGAAAAATCTATTGTTTATCATTGTCAATATTATAGTTAACAAACGCAATTGATTGTAGCTTGATTGCTATTTATTTACAATAATAAATAATAATAGATTATTAAGTGCAATTAATTCATAAAAATAAAAAGAGTATGAAATATTTGAAAAATGAAAAAGTGATGATTCCTAATGTGGTTAGGTTCCTAATTTAGTAGTAAACTTTTAAAAAAGAAGAATCCAAATTCAAGGATAGTAAAATCAGATATAACTACGAAATTAGCAATCGTGAAAATGAAAGATTTCGTAAATATTTAAATGAAAAGGATCCTTAATGAATACAACACTTACAGAAATCTATGAAGAGATCCCTTATCAGAAATAAATAAACAAGTCCTGAATTACCCAGAAAAACTAAATAATCTAATTGAAAACACGATAAAGAAACAACTGATTAAAAAACATTGTCACATCTGAGTATATTTGCTTAATTATAACAACTTTATAAAAAATATAAAATATTAATATATCTTTAATGGGCTGATTTACAAATTACAATAATAATAATAATAATAATAATTTGAACATGCTTTATCCAAATCAGAAAGCAACTGGGATACAGCTATCAAAAAGATTATAAAAGAATATTTATTTCCCAAAAGGGAAAGATTTATTTTTGGCATTCAGGATCAGGTGGTTGCCATCGAGGTGTATGGGAAATATATATGTGGAGAAGACATTGATGGCCGTTGTCGTCTATGTAAGACTGCAGTTATAGCTACTTAGCATATATCATCTGGATGTAAAGCGTTCGCAGGTAAAGAATACCTAACTAGGCACAATAGCCTGGCCGAGATTATCCACTAAGCACTGATTTTGTTATAGAAAATGAAAGCTGACCTTGTTTCTTATTATTGGTACGTTCTGAAACACTTGTTTCAGGCGAAAACAGAACAACATATTGGAATTGCTCTATAATTATAAACCACACAGTGGTTAATAACAAATAGCACATGATCTTAGTAGTCCAAAAAGCGAGAGGTAGAGATGTGATTGATATTGCTGTCCCAACCGAAGACAATATCCATAAAACAGAATCGGAAAAGATCTGTTACCAAGAACTTCGGCGACATTATAGACTTGGACATACAAAAGTGTTTTCAGTGGTAATATCTTGCAACGGACACAAACAAGACGATGACATCCACTAAGAAAGCAGTTCTCCTCAGCACAGCGAATATCGTTAAACTATTTTTAAATATAGTTCAAAATTTGAGCCAGAAACTTGACTTTGGTCGGCTTAGGTGAATATTTTTGACAATAGCCAAGAAAGTGTAAAATTATAAAATAATAATATTAAAGGCTTAGAGAACCCCACGATTCGATGCCGATACTACCAATCGGTGGTACACATACATCTATCTACCCACTGGTGCCCATACAAATCCATAATTTACAATTTATACAAAAATTTAAAAATAGTTTTATAAACGTTTACAAAAATTGAGAGATGGATATTAAAAATATTATATAAGTAAATAAAAAATGAAATAATGCTGAGTATAATGAAATAATGATGCAGCATTCTAATATTTCCTTAAAAATAATATATATATTTATAGATGAAAAATGGAAAACAAATAAATTAGATACGGTATAATAGAATTGAAGAATTTATAAATTAGTAGGGCGCCAAAAAAAAAAAATTATAACGGGGAATTGGTTTGTAAAAAGAATTATGGTTGTAATTACATACAAGATTTTCAGAGAGAATTCAAAGGTCATTAAATATTATAATATTGCAGAAGTTTCTCTGTCTCTATTTCTTATCAGAACAAATAATAAAATTCAAAATTATTATATAACAGTAAAATAAAATATATAAAACAAAAAAAAAAAAATCAATCCGGATAGATATAAAATCCAATGCATAAATTCCCTAGCCATAAACTTAGGCAAAACTGAACAATATATTAATGAAAACTACATAATAATTGAAACATTGAAAAAATGGAAAAGAACCCAAAGAAAAAAAAGCATTGAACCGGTACATTAACAAAATTCATAACAATTTCACAATATCTTTGCTTAAGCAGTCTTTAGGAATAGGAATATTTTTACCCTTAAAAATTTTTTTATAAAATTTGGAACTGAAACTTTATGAAACCAAAAATAAACAAGAGAACATAATTAGAAATATGTTTTATGGATGTAATTACACAAAGTTTCTTATTAATACCTAAAATTCGGGTTCTTCAAACTACAGCCAGTGAAGCTTATGAGCAAGTAGCCTAGTCAACAAAAGGTTAACAGGGCTTCATAAGACTTGAGGGAAGTCTTGGCACGAAAAAAAAAAATTTAGACGAAAAATCATTTTTTTTCTCAACGATTTATGGGGTTTCGTATCGTAATTTCAGGTTTGCTGCCGTTTTCACACTTAAAACAAAAAATCGAAATTACTTTTAACTTTCCGCTTAAAAATAGAAAACTAAACATAATTCGAAGGTAATTATACACAAAATTAGGACGAAAAGATTTCCTACTATATGCATCTATTATATTTAATTTTAGGCTAGCCTTTGATGGTGATTGAGTGCGCTAGAAAACTGGTCCAGACATCAAAAGTTCAAAAAAAACTATTTTATGAAAAAAAGTATAGACGATTTTTCTTAAGAATCCTATCTATTTTTTGGTGTGCTTAATCCGAATTTCAGGTGCTTAAACCTCACAACAAAAATGAAAACAAAAATATAAAAAATTATTTTTCAATTTTTCGCTAATACCTATAAGACTAAACATTTTCTGAATATAAACTTATATAAAATATTGAAGTAGTCTAAATTTATGTATATATTTATACTACTTAAATAATTATCTAAATTATATAATTTACACTTCATATAAGTGAATATAATTCTTATATAAAGTGTAAGCATTCAATTGTTTTAAAGGGCTATTATTAAAAGTCCACTTATTTATTTATATATTATATTTTATTGTCTCCTTTAAATGTGGCCTTTAATGGTAAAATTCCGGCAGTCTAAATTGAACTAAATTGATTATAGCCATAGACTAATTCAATAATTAAAAATATGGATAATAAAGATGTCATTTTTCTATTGAAAGTGCAAACAATTTAATTTATAGTTCATTTAATCCTCTTCTACGCAAGAACACAATTTTTAACATCTGAAAACTACTAAAATTAAAGATTTAAAACAATTAACTAGATTCAATGTAGAAAAGGATATTTGAAATATTTCTCAAAGCAATAGTCTTTATCTTTCTTAAGATGAAACATAAAACCTTCGTCCACTCATTCTAATGGGCGCAGTGTTAGGACCTATGGACTGAAGCCTTGATTTTCATATTTAGTTTTCAACTATGCACTATAAATGCATAAAAACACTATTTTAAGGTATAAAAACAGTAAAAAATACTGTATTGAAAACCAGGAGGCGCTATTAAAATCGGATTCATACCAATACTCAATTCAATCATGATTTTAATTCTTTCTAGTCCAAGATAGAGCTATACTTTCACTTAGACCCGAACCAAATAATACTTGCATTGTTTTTATTTGTTTTGTTGGTTAACTAGAAACAATGAATTATAGATAAGTATTACTTAAATTATGTCTTCTTTTTTTATTTAATTCAAAACTTTGATTGACCTACTGAGCCCCTTCTGGAGTTTTTATGCGAATAGATTTCCCCAAAAACGGCTATAAAGATTTTGATAAAATTCGTATCTACATATAGTTTAGTAGGGCTTAAATGCCAAATTTTTAAAAATCCTTTCTTTAACCAGTTCTCTTGTTAGCATTAATAAGCACGAGAAGATCTCATAGATCTTGTTCAGCATTCGACTGACTTAGAGGCCACTACTACCGGAGTGTTAAAAGAATATTTTTAAGCTCAGTATATTTATTACAGATATGGAGCGTGTAAGTGATTTATCGAAATGTTTTAAATTTAAGTATGGATCAAATCTGTTGAGGAACTTTATGACTTAGTAAGGTTTCTAATAAATTGCATTCGATTAACATTAGCAAGTAGCATTTTAAGTTCAATGATTCCTATATAGAGTATTGTAATTCTGTGAACTGTGGGTTATGCTTTGCCAATGAATGCCCGGAATATTTAATTTTTTTAGAGAAGTCCTTGAGGCCAGACATCTACTTTATTGCAATCGTTCTCGCAACCTAATTATAGATCTGATAGAAACAACAAAATATAAGTGCATATTTTGCAATAATTTTGTTTACAATAGCAATAACTGGTTTCCTAATGTTCTTATCTAGACTCTTCATTCGGTGAAGAGGTAACTTGGATTATAAAGGGGAGTTGAACGAGGTAGAGATCAGAAATGGAGCGTTGGAACAACAGAGTAGCCGTGGTGAGTGGAGCCAGCGAGGGCATAGGAGAGGCCATCGTGCGGCGGCTGGCTGCGGAGGGGATGAAGGTGGTAGCTCTCGCCAGGAGGGAAGCTATGCTCAAGGTGAGTGGCTACTGCTCTAGTACTAAAGGTGATGAAGAGCTTTCTTGATCCATGAATATTTAGGTATCAATTTCAGTCTGGAAGAAGCTGATGATTATCAAAACTCTCAATTTAAATAATTTTGTATAAAATAATAAATGATTTTTCAAATGAAGACTTAGTATTACAATGAAGGAACATTTGTATTTTTTTGAATTCACTAAATGAAAGGAAAATTAAAGATTAATATACGATTAATCAACTTAAAAAATATCATAAATGGTTTTCTATGAACGTTCAGATATTTATTAGACTGGTAATACTGAATCGAATCATTTAACAATCTTCGTTTTCATCAATTCTAATCGCAGGTTATGATAGGTAATACTTTGGCTGGTGATGGAATAAATAGTAATGTAATCATAATTTTTGGGAATATATATATTCATCCCATATGTCCTAACTATTTTTTTAATTAAAACTAGACGTCAGAAATTTATCAAAACTAATTTAGTGATAGCAAAACTATGCCCTCTGATTGTGGATAGGGAAAATAAATAATTTTTTTTGTGGCATTCAATGAGAGTTCACTGATTCAGTGCATTATAATCATTGGTTATTTATGCTATTGCCAGCTTGATTTTTAACATTAGCTGAAGAATTATCAATATTTTTGGCAAATATTTATACTTCTCACACTTCTAGTTATTTGTACATTATATTACAAAGGTTAATCTCAATAATTAAATAAACAAACAAAATATTAATAATCAAATATATATTAATGCTTATTTATACATGTAAATGATTTTTTATACTTTTATTCGTGTATAAAATACAGGTCTAGTTCACCAATATCAGTTATAATCTAATATATATTTGGTATATATTACAAATATCAAACAATAAATAAAATGCATTTCTCAATTTTAAATTGCTGTATGTATGTAATGTCAGGAAATATTTTAAAATTTGAAATTAAAACGGACCAAAAATCTAACATGTGAGATTTATTGTGCTTGTAAACATTAATTAGTTGGTTTTTGGTGTTCTAGGAAATAGAAAAAGAAATGGCAGACAAGAAACTTTATGTGAAAGGTCATATTTGCGACGTTACCGATGATGATCAGGTGCGAACAGCCTTCCAGTGGATTGAGGACAATGTTGGTCCCGTCAGCGTACTTGTGAATAACGCCGGGGTCCTAAAAGTGAAGCCTCTCACTGGTGAGACGGAGTTTCCAAATTAAAATTATTAAATTATAATAGTTATACATAACATGATAATTTTTTTTTCTGCTTTTAGAGCTGGAAATAAGTGATATGAGGACAGTTGTCGATACTAACTTAACTGGTTTGTTGGAGACCACAATACACGGATTGAGGTCAATGAAGAAGAACGGAATTGACGATGGGCATATCATAAATATTAACAGGTGACTTAACTCAACTTTCATGTGAAAACTAGATGTTTCACTACATTTTTGTTTATGTATGTAATAGTTTGTTCTAAATAAGATATTTCGATAGATTTTTTTCTACCAAGTACATAACCATTTCCCGCCTACGGGGAGCTATTCGACCTATTCTAACACGAATGGGAGGTCGAGTTTTCTTTTGGTAGGACCACCTAGAAACTGAAGTTAAACCTATGCCAGCAAGCTAAAATCGAACCTTTGGCACTGAACTCAGACCACTCATAACCTAATAGGAGTTAAATATTAAGATACCAGGAGTAGAAAATGGCCTAAGGATTAGGATACTATGATATCAGAGCCCTATCCTTTCCAGATTAATCTTTATCGACGACACTTGTCACGGTTAGAGACAAATCACATCCACACTTTTCAAAGAACCACCCCGTACAATGGATTGTCATCTTCCGTCTACTCACTTTCTAAAGTCGTATTCTTACCTTTTTTTCTTTTATCTTATCAATTAAATAACTATTAAATTTTATTGTTTTAGCATTCATGGTCATAGGGTTGTCTCGCCAGCTATTTCTGTCTACATTGCAACGAAACACGGTGTGACAGTTTTATCTGAAACCTTGAAAACGGAACTTGGAGAGAAGAAGTCCAAAATAAGAGTGACAGTGAGTTTCAATAGAATTAGTTATGTTTTACACTATCAACTAATGAATTTAGTGAAAAATTAAAACAAACTGTGGAGGCCGGCAATGGCCCACGGGTTGTAGTGAGGAGAATTTATATCAAACTTTTTTTTTTTTTTTTAGAGTGTAAGTCCTGGAGCAGTTATAACATCTATGAATCGATGGATGATTGAAGAGAGGCCTAGTATGCGTTATCTGGAAGCAAAAGACATAGTCGAGTCAGTAATCTTTGCTTTATCTGCACCAGCCAATGTTAACGTAAGAGACTTTATCTGTAAATAATAAGATTAAAAATATTGGTTCATAAAATCAAATCATACCATAACTTTCAGTATAATATATCTCTATTCAGAAGGAATAAATTGCTAAGACTAACATTTTATATTTTTAATGACAATTTTGTTTTAGTTTTTGCATTACTTACTTGAAAAAGAAAAAAAAAATGACTTTGGGTAATATCCCGACCTAGCTCCGCTACTTTTTATATTGATTTAATATTTTTTTCATTGAATCGAAATTCTTTGAAAATAAAACAAATATAAATCATAAAATAATATAACTAATTGAAGAGAGATCTTTATAAATAATACAACTCTTCGTGACAGTACTAAAAATGTTTTCTCTGAGCAATAAGTGTTTTCTAAATATAAATTGTTGGTCTCTGTTCGTGCCTGTTTTTTTAACTTCTTTGAATACTGTTTTTTTAATAAAATTTATTGATTTTTATATATAATAATGATAATATGTATGTATAAATACGATTTACAATGCATTGTTTGAAAAAAATAATACAATACTCGAAAAAAAGTATTTAATATTCACACCAGTATATAAGGAATCAATTACAATACAATTATAAATAATTGTTATTTTCAATGTAATAGAAACAAACAACATTATTTAAATAAAAAACTACACTAAAGCTAAAATATCTTATTCTGTATTCTGTTTATTTATATTTTTTTTTTTAGGTATCAGAAATAATTGTGGAACCTGTATAAATCTTTTTCAAGGAGAAAAATCAACTAGACAAACTTCAAAATATTTTTTATGTAATATTGAAAAGATTAAATGTTGATTTGTGACAATAAATATTAAACTTTAGTTTTATTTTATTATTATTTTTAATCTAAAGGTCTCTTTAATATAGTTTAATTTTTTAAAAATATTTGTTAAAGATATGATTTGTTGCTCATATTATTATATGTGTTCCTAAAAACTATTAAAGGTCAACACAATAGCTAAAAAAGCCGAAAATATCAATGATAATGTGAAATGTAAAGGTCATATAGTAAAATAAATTATAGAATAGAAAATAAATATCAATTCGTATTGGTATATAAAATTCAAATCATAAATTTCCCAGCTAAATATTTAGCAGAAACTAAACTATATATTCATGAAAGAATGTAACCACATAATAATTAGAACATGAGAAAGGACTCAAAGAAAACAGCATTTTACAACACGTTCTTCTAAATAAACATAATTGTGGTCTTAAAAATATAAAATTATTACATAAAGACGATAATATTCAGCAGGATAATGTCAGAAGCATATATCTTTATGAAAATATTAATTATACAGTAAATTTTAAATCATATTAAAAAAGCTCACGCTACTAAGTAATTCTGAAGTACTAAGTAAATTAAATACATAATGGTTAGGTACTATGCTACAAACTCCAAGCTGTTGCAGATAATTATTTTCTATTACATTGTAGCCGTGAAAATTGACCATTTTATTAAAAATATGATCATTCCATAAAATGTATCTTTTACCTTAACGAAAATTTCGTATAATGACTCGGTTGGTTCAAAAGAACCATGTGAATTGCTAACCAGATCTTCTAGCTCAAAGGTATATTTTCTAGGTGTCACTAGGCAACCTCCATAAGAGCTATTTCTTGCATTAAATGATATTCAGTTATATATTACAAATTATAAACATTTAAAGATTAATCATTGTTGATATTAGTTTAGTTATTCTCTTGTTTTACTAACACTCAGTGTTATTTTATTTATATGAACTTAATCTTTCATATATATATTATTTAATATTCTCAATTTCTTCACCATTTCAAATTTTAAAAGAATAAACAGCAATGAACAGAATATTTAATGCTAAATGGGAATTTTCGTTTTACTTCTTGCCATAATTTAATTACAATACAGTTTAAACGATTAAAAAAAAAAAAAAAGCAATGCAAAATAACATTATTTGACTCTTGAAGAAGCTTAGTATTTATAATACGAATAAACCTGATAAGCTACACTATGAGAATTGAAAAAATGAAAATCAATATCGACAAGCTTATATAAGTTATATAAGAAAAACATTTGTTGAAGAAGCAATATATACATAGATAGTTATAGTTTATATTTTAAAGGCTATTTAAAAAAAAAATTCAGCAAAACAGTTTCTCCGCAATTTTATTTCTATCCACTATTTATTTTAATATAAACTATCATTTAAAAGCTTTTATTAGTTATATAAAAAAATATACCAATCAGAGAGGCTGTAAGGCTGGAGAAAGTGAGAACGTCGTGCGTCAAGCTACAGCCAGAAAAATATCCACTGGACATCAGGGATTGTTCAATAGGAGGAAAGGACCCACTATTTTTGCTTGCACTGCCAGAACCAGATTATAGATTATATCACAATACAAAATCTAATCCGTATACCAGCAATTAAATTTTGTATTATTATTATTATTATTATTTTGTATTTCTATTTGTATCCCAATTATTATATTAATATTATTGTATTAACATTTTTCAAATTGTTACAGCACAGTTTAGGTCTTTCAGTTTTTCTATTCATAACTATTGTTTTTATCAAGTCTTTGTTATAGAAATTAAATAAGGAATCACTGAATGAATATATTGTAAAGTCATAATTATAAGGAATGCATATTCTTTTTGATAGTAGTTTATATTATGGATATCTTTGTCTTATGTTATAGATTTTACATTTCCACAGATGCATGACGAATATTATATTAAATCGTGAATTTATCAGTTCCACGTTCTTCAGAATTATCGTGTTAAACAATAAAAATCATTCTGTTAAAATAATAGTAAAGAAATGATTTGCTAAAATTTTAGTATGTAATCTTACTGGTTATCAGAAGTTATCTGCGCATTTAGGAGCATTAGGAGAGACCATATATATTAACCGCGAACAAGTGGTGGTGGGGATCAGTGATGGAACGGTGGCGCAACAGAGTGGCCGTGGGGAGTGGAGGTGGTGAGGGCATAGGAGAGGCCATCGTGTGGCGGGTGGCTGCGGAGGGGATGAAGGTGGTAGCTCTCGCCAGGAGGGAGGCTATGCTCAAGGTGAGTGGCTGGTGATGGAGTACCATAGGTGACAAGGAGTTTTCGTTGATGGTCGGTACAGCCATTTAGTCCAGGTTATAATTAATGAAATACTGATGTAATGAAATAATTGTTTTTAAAAAAAATATGGAATAAAAAACAAATTTGTACCGCTACAACACACTACCCTATACTCCGGAGGGCTCCCGATACCAGAGGATTGACTAACGGCTGCACTAACAGAATATCAGTCATTCATATCAGGATTAATATTATGATTATCATTGTTATTATTTTTATCAGAAATGGATGTGAGTACTATGAAAACAATTGTTGACACCAACCTGACGGGCCTGTTGGAAACTACAATACACGGAATCAGATCAATGAAAAAGAACAAAGTTAATGACGGTCACATTTTCAATATTAACAGGTGACTTTTATTTTAAATTATTATGATCATGGACTTTGAAGAAGACAAAAATTAGGTGTTTTTTTTTCTTTTCTATAACTGTATTTTTTTTTTCAAATTTCCCTATAAGTGGACAGCTGAAAAAATTGACCAAAAACAAAAATAACCTCCTTATTATATACGTTGTTGTTGTTGTTGATTGTTGCTTAAAGGCGTAAAACCCTCTGGTCATCAACGCCTATGGCATGATAAAAGTAAAAAAAAAGATAAAAAATAAATAAATATATACGTATTTTAGAGTGATGAGGATTAAGTAAAAAAAAAAAAACTTTTTTTTTTTTTATGAACCAAAAGAAGCGTCACATGACAAACAAGAAACTCTTGTTTCATGTGTGATGTAGCTGAGCATGAAGACATCGAATCTTGACAGGTCATCACATGATGTAATCATGTTCTCACCTGCTGTTCCTCTGTTTACTACCTGTACGATTTAAGATTCCGGAATATTAATACGTGATATGCACTAACATGGAAAATCATCTGATTGTATTACATGAAAATTCCAATTTTATTAAAAACCTAAGTCTTAGATATTTGATACAATTTATTTATGTCTATACTGTCAATTTCTCGAAAGTAAAATAATATTACTTTTGTGTTTCAGTATTTTGGGCCACAGGATTTGTATCAAAGGAGCTTCTGTGGTAACGGCTACAAAACACGCAGTTACAGTCCTAAACGAAACTTTGAAAACGGAACTTGGCGATGAAAAGTCTAAAATCAGAGTGACGGTAATTAATGTTATTCATTTCGTAATATAAAAAAAGAAAAAATGAAACTATGTATATTAGGCATAAAAGGTAACTGGCGCCTAAACCTAAAAAAAAAAAGTTAAATCAGGTAACTTGAATAGTGGGTTCAATTGAAAGACGACTGAATATTACAAAAAATATGATTGTATTTTAATTAGTCAATTCATACATAGAATCAAGCATTAATAATTGTTATGAAATCTAGCAATTTGTTTAACAAGAAAAGTATAACAAAGGCAGTTATACCATATATTCTTACCTCTCTGCTACTTAAACATAACGGTAAGGATCACACATAATTCGATGTAGACTGATCACGACATCTGTTTCTAAGGATAAATGCAATGCTAAAGTAACCCTTTATACATTCCATCTTCTGTTATCGAAGATACATTCTAGTTCTTGATATCTTTATATTCCTCCAATTTAGTAACATAGCAATAATAGGAAATACATCAATAAATAAATAACTAATTGAGTCTCATTCCATAGGAAAACCTATGGTACAACATTTTCTTTTCAAGTAGCTATTTATTACCAATAATATGTCTAAGTTGTCTAGGATTTTAATCGTATTTACTGACCATACAACTCTAGGAAACAATCATATATA
>NW_027108038.1:116280-133820 GCF_000696795.3 Halyomorpha halys | reverse complement strand
TATATATATATAGAGAGAGAGAGAGAGAGAGAGAGAGAGAGAAATACTTTATTTATTTATCCATGCTGCCTAAATAAATTAGGTTGCTATCTCACACAGCATACTTATCAATCCGTAATCGGACATATATAAATTACACATACATGGTATAATCATAAAAAAAAGAGATACAATAATAGGATATAATAAACAATGCTAATTATTTCTAATTCAAATTCGATAATATTCAGACAAAATTTCGATCTCAAATATTTTACGGTATAGTGTACCCAAGGTGTAAGATGAACGAAGAAATTCATATGAATATAATATAAAATAATTTCATCCATAATCATATTATATATAATGCATGTATAGTATATAGTAGATTTATAATGTTATGAACAATAAACATAACCTTATTATTACTAATTCTTAGAGCGTGAGCCCCGGAACAGTTAGAACAGCGATGGCTGAACAGTTTCTTGTTGATAGACCGGAACTTGGCTACCTAGAACCTGAGGACATAGTTGAATCACTAATATTTGCATTAGCAGCACCAGCAAACGTTAATGTAAGTTATTCCATCAGTAATAGATATTAAAACACGAATTATTAAATTATTCCTTAATAAAAAAAAAAAGTTTTTATAATATTGGTAATTTTTTAAAAGAAATCTGGTGTTTGTGTTAATGGTTCATATTTATAATTTTTTATATTGATGATTTAAATCATTATTTATTCATTTTTTGAATATCATTGTTATGATACGGTTATTAAAATAAATATTAGATATATACCATGATTATTTCTTCTACGAGAAATAATTTTAATATAAATAATAATAATTTTTTTTTCGAAACCATGCTACTCAAATAAATTAGTTTACTATAATTACAGGTTACAGTGTATCGATAACTATTGTTAGATATGGTATAAATACACCTTTTTTTAAATTTAATTTTTATATCACAATACAGTATAATTTTTATTAACAATAAATTATATCACTTTTTCTCAATATTTATATTCTTTAATTACATTCTAATCTATTCTAAATCCTTCATTTCACTAATAAAGCTTACCTAGAAACAATTTTAAACCATTTATTAATAAATTAATTTTACCAAAATTATTATTAAAAGATACTGTACTTTTATTTTTCTAGTGAAACTCTTCCTGAACATTATTTCTTATTTTATAATAATAAAACGTTTTTATTTAAAACTTCAGTGATACAATTATTTTAAAAAATTTGAGATACTTAAGCGTAAGGGTTTAAGAAGACAACGATGGGAACCACAAAGCTACAAAAAATAATAATTACTAATGCTATTTCAATAGAAGCTAAACCGAGTTAGGTTAAGACGTTAAATTTTATACGGAATATTTTTAATTCATGCAAGAAACGAGGCTTGTAAAGATTAAACTATATTTTAGGAAAATTCTATTTTTTTTTTTTTTTATTTGTGTTTAAAATCTCAGACCAATACCAGTTGTTTGTTTTAATAATCTTTAATTTTTATTTATATTACTTTAATAAGTTTGTAATTTTTAATTATATACAAAGAAAATACAGGAAGAATCTCATAACAGGATATAAAATACGAACAATAATGCCGATAAAGTGTTAAAATCAGATAAAAATACCCATAAAAAAATTTAATAAAATTTTTAAAAATGTGTATTACAAAACCATAATTGAGTAGAAATGTCTCAAGATTAAAATATAATAATTTTTTTAAACATTAAAATATTATTCTTCATGTATTCTTACTTAAGCCGCGATTTGCCGATTCCATTCAACATTGTGAGAATAACACTTTAATCTTAGCAAAAAACTAATGATTTGGTCAAGTATTTACCTCTGAATATTGTTATATAAGCGAAGACGCACACACTAAAGACATTTGATCGAAACATTTTCAATATCTTGATATCGAGTGTTTCAAAATATTTCAAATTAAAGCCATCAAAAATGAAAATCGGTTAAGCCTTATGATCAGTTATTCTGGTAATGTTTACAAAGGAAATCTATAAAAATAAATTGTCACAATATTTATAGGTGTAACTCTACTAAGTTACTAAGTGAAGTTAATAACATTTCAGTCATTAAGTAATAGCTTAGCTCCAACGAAAAAAGATTTTATGGTTAGAGGTGAAATGGTAACTTAATAAAGCTAATCTTAACTCAATATTGCCCAGGGGGTATTAAAGTTTAATTTTAAAGCTACTTTTTATCTAGGTGATATTTCGCAATTTCAATAAAACCTCTACGCCATTAAAAAAAGAACAAATAAATATCTAATTCTAGACAGATCTCGAAAGAAAACACAAATTCTGAAAATGATTTTTTTTAATCATTTATTTATTGTTATTTACAACTGTATAACATATATACAACAAGTAAATGTGCTGTAAGTGACCTAGTGAGCTGATACAAAGATGTGGAGAACTACCCATTGATAGAACTCCAATAACATTTCTAGACAAGAAGATCTCGAGGCCATCTTCTTTTCAGAAGCCTAGGAGAATTATTAGGTAATGGAAGTCTAAGCCAGGTTAGAAACAAGTGGATTTGGGTGGTTGGGAAGTTTTCCATGGAAAAAATGGTATTTGGCCAAATCGGCAACATAAGGGACATTGAGGTCATGATGGATGACTTGATTAAGGATTTCACGAAGGATTTTGGACTGTAAGGATTGGATTAAGGAGGAATTTGATGGTTTAGTGGAGCCCCAAAGCTCAACTCCGAACGTCCAGATAGGCCTTATTATAGTCATGTAGATCAGTCTTTTGTAATGGATTGGCAATTTAGAGCGTTTGTATAGTAAATGTAGTAATAGTCGAAATCGACGAGCAGTTTCCTGTCTTTTCAGTCTTGTATGAAGATTCCATGTCAGTCATTTGTCAAGATGTAGACCTAAGTAACGGATCTGTTAGACATTAATAAGTGGGGTATTATTAAAGGATACTATGGGGCAAGAGGTCATTTGTTTACGATGAAGGGTAAATGTGATTTGGTGGGATTTATTGGAATTAATTTTAATCCTCCAATTTTGGCACCATTCTTCGAGGGTGGTGATAATAAATGAGGATTTGGGATAAAATGTAAGGATCATTGTTCACTGACAATAGACATGTATCATCGGCATACGTGGTGGGGATAGTGTTAGGATGGGTTGGGATGTCAACTGTGAAAACTGTATAAAGGATAGGACCAAGGATACTACCCTGAGGTACACCAGCAGACTTACGGAATAGGGATGAATAAGCGCCGTTGTAATTTACTTGAAATAATCTGTCGAAGAGATAAGAACGGATAATGAGGAAGTATGTAGGGGTAGGAATTTACGAATCTTGTATAGCAGTTCTAGGTGCCAGACTCGATCAACACTGAAAATGATAAATTGGTATCTTATAAAATGATAGCTGAAACGAGATGTATCAAGGATGATGCATTAATTGTATATAATTTCTTAAAATCGAATTCTTGATAGGAAACCGGTTGAAAATAAAACAATTTCATATTCAGAAATGTATATTAAATAGTGTATTTTTTCAATATTTTGAGCTCTAATTGTTTTAAACATTCTTGGAATATTACTATCTAATAGTATCACAGTGTAAACTACAATATGCTGGATCATATTTGTTACAGCCGTATATTTAAATTCTTATTTTATTTTTTAGATATCCGAAATAACTGTGGAACCAGTATAAGGTAATCGTCCAAGAAGAGAACACAAGATAAACATCTACAAGCAAAATTCAATTTTATTCCATGTTTAAATCAAATAACTCAATCAATGTTTGAAACAATTAATCAGTATTTTATGTTTAAATCAAATAAATATTAATAAAATATTGTCTCACAAGTATATATTTTTTACATTTCTTTTTGTGAATTACCTATTTTGTATTTATATATATTATTATAATGAGATATACATATTTATACTGACATGACAACAAAACACGATGTTCCTTCCACTATTACCGAACAATGGACTTTCAATTGAAGAAGAAAAATTGAAAATATGATAAAATTTCTCATAACCATCAAACTCGTTCATTTAATTTACTAACCTGTTCATAATTATATTGCTTTATATAGTTAATGTTTGTAAATATTAATTCATTTTTATAGTAATTAGTAATTGCAGTTTATTTAAATAGTAATAAGCAGTCTAGTAATTCATGTTCGAACAAATCATTTATGACCTGTTGGAAAAATACGAAATTGTATACAAAAAATTAATAAAAATTACCTAAAATTACGTGTAAGCGGCAGGATTGTAAAATACTTTATATCAATCTTGAAACTTCCCGGAAAAGTCATGGATGCAATAACTACATTTCAAAGTTTCATGAATAGTAGCACATCTTTCAAAACGCTAATTTTATAGGAAAAGCATATTAACATTTTAAGTATACATTCTTCAAATATTGAAAACTTTTTTATTTTTTCAATTAGATATTTATAGCTCTTGAAACTTAATATACTAAATTATTCATATTAATTAATTAATAAGTATTGTGTCAGTAGAATTTTCATAAATTTTCCGGTTTTTATAAAATAACATTTTCAATAATTATGGAAATGTCGAAGAAGAACACAGAAATTACAATCAAAATGTGCATTGACAAAATCGAAATAGATCTTTAATAATTACAGTTAAATAAAAATTAAATTTAGATTATAGTGGAATTAATAGAAAAAAATCGGGATATATTAACTATTTATTAAATTTTATCATTGGACCAATGAACAACTTTTTGAATAGGAATGTCTTAGGTTAATAATTATTTTACCAACAAGAACAACAGTAACATAAGACTTGACTTATTTAAATATTTTTCTCTAAATATGAGTTTTTATCAACCTTTTCTGCTGGACCCGCCCCACTAAGACCCCCAGGGAGCGACAGTCCTCTATTACTTTTGAAATATTTGCTTAAAACGGGAAGAGAAGATTTTAGGATAGTTAAATCTAGCAATATTACAAAAGCGCCTGAAATTGAAAATCGGCGTGAATATTACATAAAGATATATTCAGTACAAATTGATATTGAAAACATTCACGTACTTTAGTAATTTATACTAAATAAAGAATTTAAATACACATATTAACTGACTGGCAAAACGCCAAAACAACCCATGAAGACAGTATAGTGTTACATTCATACTTTATTTGTGCGATTTTTGTCATTCTCATTACAATCTGCCACTTTATATGTTACATAATATGTTTTCTAGATTCTTTCACTTTTCAACGGTATATAATATGTTAAGTCGATGTTACAACTCTTATTTCTGGAAATATTTATGTTTTTAAATTAGAAAAACTATTTTCACTCTAATCTCTTCAAGTTAGTCATCAAATTCTATCATAATTTGTGTTTATTCATATATAAAAATATGAGATAGTTTATTATTAATAAACAAAACTAAGATCTCCGGTCACTCATACTGTTTACACCAACAAGTGATGTATATTAAAATAAATAAGTTTTAAACATTATTTTTAATTTCATTATAAATATGATTTATTTAATTTATTGTTCATTAATAAAAAACTTGATAAAGAATGAAACTATAAGTTTTAATATTCAAATATTAAACTTTTAATGTGTATTCCATTTTATCAAAATCATTGAAAAAAAGTGTGTCATTCAGTGATTCGCACCGAGTAAACATTGAGTCAGCTTTGGAATCAGTTACCTCCCTGAAATAACACTTGATTATGCATTATCATGTTTTTTTTTAATAATGTAATACACATCTTAATATTAATATTACTTTTCATTTTTTATCAGGATTAGATAACAAAGACAAATATATGTGATAAAAACATTTGTTAATTGATAAACATGATATAAAACAGAAATTAATGTAAATGAAAAAAGACGATTTTACTATCTTACTGAATCTACCAATTAATTACTTATAAAATGGCTGAAATATACTTTTTTCATACTATTACACATATAATTAAATTTATTAAATCGGCGATAAACGTCATGATTATTAAATATATAATAACCTATTTTTCTTTTTTTAAAGTTGATGTTCGTTTTTTGCACCAGAACCCTTGGATACAAATTTTCATGGAAATCAAAAATTAAAACTTTTTCGATCAAAATTTTCGTCTTTGAAAATTAATATTTTAATAACTCCACTACAACCAATTAAAGTAAGAATTTTTATTTGTTTGAAATTGATTTTTTTCCATATAATTGTATAAAATCTAAATGATATACAACTTTTTAACAGTTATAGATAACATTGTGAAGATTTATGAACTTACTCGTATTTCATTGAAGGCATCGACAGATATAAAAATCCTCCAGAAATTTCTATTTTTTTTCATTTCTTGGAAATTTCTATCTATAGGTTTCCATAGATAAAAAAAAGCGGAATTTATCTTGATTTTTCTTTAAGACAAATTTTTCGGTCTACTTTGCTTATACTCAGTTATATACTATATACTTAGTTTTTGTGATTTTATACTGTCCGATATCCGATATTTTTTTATCCGATTCTGTCTATGACTTAAAAAAAATAATAAATACATCATCCATACTCAAAAATTTCTGTTATTATGAATAATATAATAAAAATACTAATAGGCAATTAATTTTTAAATAATGAATTATTCTTAATGAACCGACAAACGAAAAAAAATTGCCTTGTGAAAAAAAAAAATACAAAACTAGAACTTGTGACCCCTTCTAATAAAATCAAATCTATATACTCTTAGTCAAAAGAAAAATTATTATTATCTGGGTTACTTCATAGCCCAATAATCAATGAAAAATCTAATATTATTTTTCTAAATTCAAACAAGTTAACGGAAGTAATATGCAATGGTACTGATGCGATGCATAATTTAATGTTCTTTAATTTGTTTTTAACTAGAATCCACTAGAAAAATTAATGCACTTAAAAAAAAAAAAATAAAATCCGCTTTTACGTAAAATAAGTTTTCGGGTCAAGTTAGTATTCATATGTAGTATTATACCTCAGCTTTGGTAAAATATGAAAAATAATTTCGTATTTTGGTTCAGGACACCGTACGGAATACGACATACTACTCAACTGCATAAATAGATATGGTATTCATTCGACACAAAATATAATGCTGTTTAATTTCTTATATAATAATGGCTAAAATTTTTAGGAATTGTAGGCGAAAAAAAAAATAATATATACCAAAGTTGTTATTTTATTAAATTAATAACCTGATTAGTTGTATTTTTACAACAACCATAAATGTGTTTAAATGTTAAGTATGATATAGATCAATCTTTAAAATTAGTAGATATATGTTCAGCGCGATGTATTTTATGCAATTGGCGTCTTTACTACTACATATATACATGGATACTAAATTAGATTTTAGGTCATTATCATTCAATAGAAAAAATATAATTAAACTGAAGGATATCAAAATAATTCGTTTCATCATTATATAATACTGTATCAATGAAATATTATAATTAATAATTGATCTGTAATTCAATACTGCGTGACAATTCATGTATTCAAGTACATTTTACCATTGTCATGGTAGTTTATAGCGTTATTTGCATGTCATTTTGTCCATGATAACGTATGCGAAAATTTCATATCAAAATGTTATCAGTAGGTTCCATTCAAGTGTTTTTAAGTGGTTGTAGCTAAGAATTACCTCAAGAACGTTCAGATTTTTTCTTTTGTTAAAATTTGGGATCTTAAAATAACCAGTTTTTTTTTGTTTTTAAATAACACAAAGGTGATTTTTGACAGTCTTTTTTTTAAAAATTATTTTAGGCATCAACCAATTATGGTCATTATTGTACTAATTTTCGAATTCGCAAAGGAGAGTGAGCCTTCTAGTTCTAGACTTTTAGGCTGTACCTTCGACCACACACTGAACGGGGGGAGGGGATTTATAGTATATGAAATGTATAGGTATTGAAATATCGGTACTTGTGGTCAAATTCAATTATATTTCATAGAAAAGTTTGGAGTGATTGGGAAATTCAAAAGTTTATAAAAAAATGTTTATCTTTTATATATTATATTTTAGCCCAAAAATATCACAGCAGTCTGCCAGGACATAATAAATGTTTTAACTGAAATAGAATACACCAGAACATGCTGAATCATATTGGGTAATATGAGATTCTATAGAAACTTATATATAATAACATAAATAGACCAATTAATACCATATAAGCGTAATCAAATACAATATCAATAAAATGCTGAAGGATTATTATTCACTAATAAAATTTATATATGATCTAATAAGACTAATAAAGATATATTACTGGATAAAATAGTTGTTAAAGAACAATATAGATTGCTACCAAAGGGTAATTTCTCTACATACCATAATGATCTTACTTCAAATTTACTTGTTGTATTTATCTTTATGTATTATTTTATGTACAGTTGTAAATATCAATAAATAAATAAAATAAAAAAAACAACAACAATATTTTATCGTTTAGAGTAAAACACCTAGCCTAAAGGAATAGATAGGAACATACTCATATTTCAGCCAGATTCAGGATGACAGCCCGACCCGGGTTCATGGATTATGGATAGCTGGGTTTGACAAGGGTGTCTTAAAAAATACAAGTTTTCTGTGCTGTCACCCTCCGACCTACTGGCAACAAAGAAATCCAGAGCACGTTAGAAATCGTTGAAAAAAATATATTCCGTAGGTATTTTATTTTCATCTAAAATATTTCAAAAGTATAATAAAATGAAAAGTAACCATTAATAATGAGTAAGATCTCAAATTGAAAATATTTTGAAAAACAATTACGTGATTGGAATATTTTTCTCCTTTTTTTTTTTTTTTTTTTCTGTTTTTACTATATTGTTGTATCTATTCATCTCCGTCTAACAATAATTAAGTTATCAAACTCAATTTTGAGATGCTATAGAGGCACGCAAGATTTTGTGGTTGAGAATTCGTAAATGAATTGAGTTGTGATGCCTACAATACATTATCAAAATTGTTTGACAAAGATCTAATATACAAAAAGTTGGACGAGAAATGTGACAGTATAGTAGTTTCACTTTGATGGAAGGAAACTTAAATAACTTAATTAATTAATAAATTTTTTTTTTATCATACATCCAGCTCTTTGTACAATATTTTATGAATGGTTGCGGTGTTGGTTAGTTGGTGTGATGGGCTATGTGTGACTCTTGTGTTGATTTGAGAGTATGAGCCATATGATTTCCTATAGGTTGTTAGAAATGTCAAATTAGAAATAATTATTAAATTATTCATTAATATTATGATAAATAAAAAGGTGTTTTGGTATCATTTTATAGAGACAAAAAAAAGATTATAGAACATGGTAACATCGAGTTCCAAGACTCAACGTAGAGTGAGTGGCCTGTAACTTCAATGCCTAATTAAAAAACAAAAAGGGCCCAGTAATTATGGAGAAAAGCCAAAGACAGGGACCGAAGATATTTTTTAATTTGATTTTTGAATTCTATGCACCTTGAAATGTAAAACCTCAAATTATTTCAAGGTTTAAATTCTTTTTATTTATATAAGTGTTGACAACGCAATAACTGAAGGTCATTTAGTTTTGTCTCTTAACCTTTAATATAGTAAAGAGGAGGTACTTTATCCATTCAAAAAAAATTGAAAAACCTTTAATGGAAATAATATAATCTGGAATAATACAAGAGGTATTAGGGATGTAAGAATATATTCATACATATATACATATTAACTAAAAATATAATGCAAAAAAATAATTTTAAAAATACAAAAAAGTATAAATTAAAATGGATAAAAATAAGATTATATGTACACATAATAAATATACTTAGCTGCCTAACGGAGTTAAATAATAGAATGTTTGTAAGGTAAATTAATTAAAATAAACTAAAAAAAAAATATTAAAATATTAGCAAACTTTTGCAAAGCATTATTACGTATAACTTTAGTTAACAGTTTCCCGTTCATAATTTCAACCATATATTGATTCAATAATTAAAGACGTATGTGAATTAAGGTTTTATGTTACTTAAGTACCAGACAAAAAAAACAATGTTTTTATTCATTTATTTACATTCCAGACTGGAAACTCAATTTTTAACTTGTAAAAATTACAACTTATACGAACAAAAATTTGTTTTTATTTTTTATTTATTGATATTTACAACTTTATAAAAAATACAACAAGTAAATTTGATCATAATGACATAATGATAATGATATGATACAGCATATAGAGAAACTACCCGGTAATAGAACTCTAAAAACATTTTACAATATAAGGTCACGAGGCCATTTTCTTTTCATGCACCGCGGAGGATTGCCAGGAATTGCAGAGGAAGCAAGGTTAGAAATTAGTGGGTTTGGATGGTTAGGGAGTTTATAATGGAAGGAATGATATCGGGTGCGGGCAAGATCGGTTACATAAGGAACATTTAGGTCTTTGTGGATGGAACAAAAATTAAAGTAGATACTTTATAGAAAAGAGCTGGACTAAGCTTAAAAGTAATGGACGCTAACCTCCAGACTAAGTAGACCCAGCAGTTTATCGAAGGCGGTATCAGAGTTGCCTCTTAGCTGGCACACTCCGCCATCCATCTCACGTCTGTTCGGGGGGAATGGCCCGCCCCTTCGTGTGATATCGGATGGAAAACTGAATTTCTTACTTATTCTACTTAGCTATAGAATCCTATGGGTGGAAAAATAAAAAAAATAAATTTTCCAAAATGGATATAAAATATTTATGGGGATTTCCTTCTAGACGTTCTACTTGAGATTAGAATTAAAATATAAATATCAAACTAACACATACAAGTTAAATATAATAGAATTGGTACGTAATTGTTAGTAATCGATATTTTTAAAAGATGCGTTATATCAATTGCAACAATATTTTCTCTACGAGTTGACTCTGCTTGCAAGTCATTATCAGCAATACAAATGGAGATATGAATCGACATGTCATTGGACTAGAGATAAAAGTAAATGATGATATGATGATAAACAGATGATCAAGTGATATCTTTGTGAAGAGTTTTTTCTGCCTATTTGTCCCTGAACCAGATATATACATCAAATTACATTTTTTTTTTTTAAATTTTTACTTACCTATATTTGGAATAAGGGTATGTAAGGGATATACGGAAAGCATTGCGGTCGTGAAAAATTTCGAATTTTATTGAATTCAAACGGAACAGATATTTCAGCATTTTCTACGGAGATAAATGTTTTGAGGTCCCTTGAGTCCAAAAAACCTTGTCTCGCAAAATGGTCTGTGTGTCTGGATCTGTGAACAGCTCAGCGTAAAAACAAAAAATCGTACGAAACTGACCTTGAATATTTAAGGCGAGTATACTCGTATGCCTGGGTTGCAACAGCAACTTTGTAGATAAAATTGACTCAAAAAAGTCTACAGGTACAGAAAAAAAATTTAGGTCTTAATTTCCACCTAACCTGATTTTTTAAGATTTTTTTCCCCAAAATCATAAAAAAAAAAAAAATACAGCAAATTCAACACAAGTCGAAGACCCAACGCAAAATTTGGGGATGTATAAAGTTGTAAGTGAAAGTTGAGTGATGCTTGCGTCACACCAGATAATTTTCTACCAGACAACAAAAGGTTACATGGGAAGTTATAACGGAAACTTTCTGGTTCTAAAAAAATACTGTATCCAGGTTTGATGGTTTGTGCGTACTATAAATCAAGCTCAGAAGAACTGAGACGAATCATGACAGCAAATAGGTGTTATTTTGGTCAAGCAAAAACACTGAGAAACCATCTGCTATCGAGTGATAATAATCACTCTGTAATTATCATTAACGAAGCAGTACTAACTTATGCCCTTATCGCGTGTAGATGCTCATACTTCAATGATTCCCAGAGGAGCGGTCCCTCTCTGTTCTTGTACCTCCCGGCCAGCGAGTCCTGGGATAGTTTTCTGACCTCCGCCCTCAACGGACCCAGCCCACTCCCTTACGTGGTAAGAGATTTTTTTTATGATTAAGTCTTAATATATTGTACTAGTTTGTAAATAAACTTAGGAGGTAAGAAAAAAAAATTGTTATTCGACCAGTATAGTCTGGGACCGAATGTAGTGCAATATATGAGACACTTAAGACTGTAGTGGGCTGGACATGCCACATGAAACGCGTTGATCATAACCTAAACATTAAGAAATAATCAATTGGATATGTAGAAGGAAAAAGAAAGAGGAAGGGGATACACAGACATTTCTGGGACAAAAGCTAGGAGGATCCATGCCCAAGAAAGAGAGAAATTGAGGCATTGTCTCCGGGGAGAAGAAACAAAATTTCATACAACTTAACTCTAACGTTAAGATCCAGAAAATGTGTGGAAAAAAAAACTTTCTAAATGGATATGAAATATATGTGAGAATTTCCTGCCATGTTCTACTTGAGGTTAGAATTAAAATATAAATATGAAACTAACACATATAAGTTAAATATAATAAATTTAGTATAAATTTGTTTATTACTACTTTATTGTGAATGCTGTGTATTATGTATTTTATTATAGAAATTTGTGATATTTATTTTACTATTATTATCCGATTCAATATTATTATTTTTTGCTTTAATATTATTATTTACTACATTAATATTATTATTTTCCAAAGATATTTCTCCAAAATCAAAACCGTCAGGGGATGTTACAGGAATTTGAAATGTTTCTTCTAATATTCTACTTACAGCATCTGCTAGATTATTAGTTTTGCCATCAAAATACTTTATTTCAATGTCATATTCAAGCAAATTAAATACACATATCATGAATCTCTTATTACTGTTTTTACATTAAATACAGATAAAGAAATACATGGTAATGCCTAGAGTATCAATCGCTTTACACTCTAATTCTTTTACTGTTTTTACATTAAATAACCATTATAAGGCAAAGAATAGTTTGAACCATATCATTGCATTCACCCCTCATTAGACTGTCGATGGAACGTTACAAAGACAAATTGTCATTCTTGTGTATTCATAGTGCTCATTTATTTTGAAACAGAAGATTTTTTAGTAGAATCTTTTGAAATTTGAATGTAAAGAAAACCTTAATCTAAGTCTATATTAATACGTATTTTTGAATATCATAATACATTGAAAAAATAATCAATATTAGGTCATAAATCTACCTTAATTGTCTGTTATTTCAATTTTTTATAATCGATAAACTGTCAGTATCGATTACAATCAATAGAACTACGTAAATGGCATCTCAGAATTAATCAATAAATGCCAAGCTTATATTTTATATTATAGAGAAGTCAGTTATGCAAGAAGTCTTAGTTCCTAGTTAGTAGAAGATGCCTTAGTTCCTGTTACCTGATTATTGGTGTGATGAAAAAAGATTTGATTTCAAAAGATGAGTGCTTATTTTGCAAAAAAACAGTTTAGAATTACAATGACTGCTTTCCTTACGCTCTTATCTCGAGTTTCCTATCGATGAAGAGGTAACGCGGTTTATAAAGGGAAATTCAAGGAGGTGGGGATTAAACATGGAGCGGTGGAACAACAGAGTGGCCGTGGTGACTGGAGCCAGCGAGGGCATGGGAGAGGCCATCGTGAGGCGGCTGGCTGCGGAGGGGATGAAGGTGGTGGCCCTCGCCAGGAGGGAGGCTATGCTCAAGGTGAGTGGCTGGTAGTGTGGAAGTAGTGATAATAGGAAGTTTTTTGCTAGAAGAATGGTCAGATACCTGTTCAGTGAAGCCGTGGTGGCTCGAAATGTTAAAGCATCTCTTATAATCCCCGTTTTAGAAGCAGTGATAGTATAATTCCGGCCTGGATAGGTTAGTTTCTTTTTATGGATAATCCATAAATTTCTGGCTAAAACAGGTCATTGATCCTCAATAGAGGAAATGGGCGGAAAGAGGAATACTTAATATTTTGTGTTTGCAGGTAAAATATAAGGTATTAATATTAATATTAATACGCCTTTGTTAGAACTGATTTATGAAAACAAAAAAAAGATCTCCGTCACATACGTGATTTTCTATCACAGCAGTTCCCGACCGGGGTTCCACGAAATAATATAGGAAGTCTATGCTCAAGGTGAACAGTGGTGGCAGAGTGCAATAGCTGATAAGTTCTTGGTGTTCTAGGAATTAGAGAAAGAGCTGACAGAAAAGAAGCTTTACGTGAGAAGCCACGTTTGCGACGTTACCGACGATGACCAGGTGCAAGCAGCCTTCCAGTGGATTGAAGACAACGTTGGACCCGTCAGCGTACTGGTCAATAACGCCGGTGTTCTAATAAGGCAATCTCTCACTGGTGAGTGGAAGGTTCCAAATAAAATCTGTCAAATTATTTATATAGGTTACATTTAAAATCATAGCTATTCGTTGTCTGAATTTAGAGATTGAAACAAGCTCTATGAGAACAATTGTCAACACCAACTTAGGCGGTATGATGGGGACCACAATACAGGGGTTAAGATCAATGAGAAAAAACGGAATAGACGATGGACATATCTTCTATATGAACAGGTGATTTTATCCTTAATTATCAGTTGGAAACCAGGAATTTTTTTTTGTTTGGCTCTCTTCCACATCCGATCTTCCTTTCGATCCACGTCTTGTCCGACTAACCTAACCATACAAATACACATTCTACGAAACTTTCTGACATTTGTGTACCCCATCACCCAAATTGGAGCTGAACTGAACACATACCTTGTCATTCTATTCCCTATCTTATTAATGATACTATAACTATTTATATTGTTTTAGTATTTATGGACACAGGATTGCCTCGCCAAAAATTTCTGTGTACAATGCAACAAAACACGGTGTGACAGTTTTAGCTGAAACTTTAAAAACGGAACTTGGGGAGAAGAAGTCTAAAATAAGAGTGACGGTAAGTTTCAATAGATTTTGTTTTCTTCCTCACTATCAACTAATAAAGATTGTTAACGGAAAATAAAAGTAAAATATAGACACAGTTTTCAAAATATCATTACCAAAATTTTATTATTTATGAGAGGAGTTCCCAAACATTTTTGCTAAAGGGAGACCCCGACCCCACAAACTAATTTTCAAGGGCCAAAACTTAGCCAGCTCATCATACTAACATAATTCAACCAATAATTACAGTTGGGAATCTCAGTTTCATTATGTTAATAACTTATTCTGTTTCTTAGTTGGTCGTTACTTTTGATAATTAATTGTATGATTTGATTACATTGTAAATCTTACAATTCAATTAAAATAAACTATGGAGTTTGCAGGCCGGAATTGACCCATGGGTTATAGTTAAGATATATCAAGTTGAAAGAATTAAAATCAAACTTTGTTTTTTTTTTTAGAGTATAAGTCCTGGTGCAACTAATACATCTATAAACCGAAGGGTCATTGAACAGAATCCAAGCATGCGTTATCTGGAACCAAAAGACATAGCTGAGACAATAATCTATGCTTTATCCGCACCAGCCAATGTTAATGTAAGTTACTTTATTTGTAAATAAGATAGGTAAAATATATTGGTTTATAAAATTAAACCAAAACCACGAGAGATGATCGACTTTACAAATGAATCAATATACTATCATTTTTAGAATATTATATCAGTACTCACAAGGAATAAATTGCTAAGAATAAAATTTTAAATTAGTAGGAAAGTTTTTATAACTTTTGTGTTACATAATAGAAAAAAAAAAATAGTATAATGTTGCACACGAGGTCAGCTACATTTACGGTTTAATTAATGATTTATTTTAAAAATCTTTTCAGAAAATAAAATAAATATAAATCATAAAATTGATTTTTCATCAATATAATTTTTCATGACAGTCCTATTTGTCATTACTCGTATAATTGATATTTTTGAAGTATTAATTGTTGGTACTTATTCATTTCCTTAACTGTATTATTTAATTTTTTTTTAAATCCAATTAAAAAAAATTTATGCTGCATAAAAATCCATGAGAAAAAGCATAAAGACAATCTGTGATAAAAAGTAAATTTTATCAAAGTATTTTCGAAGTAATCCTAAGAATGAACAGGGTTTGAAAGAAAATTAACTTCTCTCCAAAAAAAAAAATCTTATTTATAATTTTAAAAAAATAAATTTTATAACATGTTAACCTTACAAAAAAAAAAATAATACAATCAGACCAATATTTGGGACACAGCTAAAAGTCTTTGAACTGGACTTCCGATATTTTATTTATAAAACTCGGTTTTTAACTTCTGCTTATCAAATATAGGTAACAAACCATAAGTATGTTTTTTCTCCATCTATAAAGTAGATGATATTTTATATGTTTAAACATTAAGAATTTGTGTTTATATTTTCATTGAAAGGTTAACAGTTGACCTTTTAGTACAAGAGCCGGGAAGGAAAAAAGTTAGTCATTTAACCCCAATTTTTTATTACTTTAATGAAAACTGTATAATTTTACTAGTCAAAATTGATGAGTCTGCTAAGTATAGGTAGGGGGAATAAAAAATGGCGGCTGTTTCAAAATCTTAAAAAACACTAATTTTTCATTCGGAGCTCTATAAATTAAAAACTACCAACAATACTAAAAAATCTAAAAGAATATTATTTAAATAAGAGTAAATTTGCTGAAATATAAGTCATAATAGACAGATTAACGTCTGATAGTTCTTAGATATAGCCATTTAAAAAGCAACATTTCAGAAAAATGTACTGAAAGATCAGTAGTTAGTTAATTTATTTCGAGAAAGCTATATCTCAGGAACTATGTGACGTACAGATGTCTATTAGCACTCACATTGAATCCAGTTTAATGCACTATAAAGTAGTTTATGACCTTTACCATCGTAGCAATAGTAGTTTTCATGATATTTCCTCAAATAAATTGATTTATAAAAACCTTAAATATACATGAGGAGAAGATGGTAGTGGGTGCGGTCAGAGCATAACACAAAGAACTTAAAAAAACTCATTTACGTTTCGGCCATAATTTCCCAAATTAAAGCTAGTTTAATGTACTCTAAAGTAGTTTATGACTTTTACCTTCCTAGGAATAGTAGCTGTCATGCCAGCACTCAAATTGAACCTAGTTAAATATACTATAAAATATTTAATGTTTATCTTTGTAGGAGTAGTAGTTTTTACAATATTTGACAAAATAAACTCACAAAATGTTGTTCGTATAAAATGTTTGATTTTTGAATAAATATATCTCTAGACCCATAAGACGCACATATGTCTTCCAGCACTCAAAATAAATTTAACTTGCTATAAAATAGTTTATAAGACTTATCCTCGTACGGGTAGTAGTTTTTGTGATGTTTACACATGGATATAAATTTGGCAAATGAAAATTTGTCCGAACAACGAGAAATCAATTTATTTTAGCAAATATCATGAAAACTACTACTCCTACGAAGATAAACTACTTGGTAGTACATTAAACTAGCTTTGATTTGAGAACTAATAGACATCTTTACGTCGAATCGTTTTTGAGATATAGATTTTTCAAAATAAATTCATTAACTAATCTTTCAGTACGTTCCATACAACATTTTTATGAAATGTTGCTTTTTAAAAAGCT
>NW_027108038.1:85026-109615 GCF_000696795.3 Halyomorpha halys | reverse complement strand
GATATAGATTTTTCAAAATAAATTCATTAACTAATCTTTCAGTACGTTCCATACAACATTTTTATGAAATGTTGCTTTTTAAAAAGCTATATCTCCAGAACTATTGAGGGTAAATAGCTCTATTAGGGCTTACATTTTAGAAAATGTAATCTACTTTAAATGATGTTCTCTTAGATTTTCTATTGTTCTGGGTAGTTTTAAAGATATAGAGCTCCGAATAAAAACTTAACTATTTTTAAAGTTTCGAAACAGCCGCCATTTTTTATTCTCACTACCTATACTTGGCAGACTCATAAATGTTGACAAGTAATTATACATAATTTTCATTAAAGTAATCAAAAATTGGGGAGAAATTACTACCTTTATTCTCCTCTTGGGATCTCGTACTATCAGGGCTGACACGTAAGATGATAGACAAGCAAGTAAATTAATACTTGCTTGTTGGCATGTTGGCACAAATAAATAAGTTTTTTAACTTATATGTGTTATTCTCTGACCGCACTCCTAACCATCTTCTCATATATTTAATATTTAAAACTATAACCGACTAATAACCTAGAATTTCAGGCTTGTCCAGTTTGTTACTATTGATTAGTTTGTTCTTGGTGTTCTAGGAAATAGAGAAAGAGCTGACAGAAAAGAAGCTGTATGTGAGAGGCTATGTTTGCGACGTTACCGACGATGATCAGGTGCAAGCAGCTTTCAAATGGATTGAAGACAATGTTGGGCCCGTCAGCGTACTGGTCAATAACGCCGGTGTCGTAAAAATGCAACTTCTCACTGGTGAGGCTGAGATTCCAAATAAAAATTGTTAAACCATGATAATTATATTAAAAATCATAGTTAACTGTTCTTTCTGAATTTAGATCAGGAAATAAGCGCTATAAGATCAGTGATCGACACCAACTTAACCGGCTTGTTGGAGACCACAATTCACGGATTCAGATCGATGAAGAAGAACGGAATAGACGATGGGCATATTATAAACATTAACAGGTGACTTGTTTTTCTCAAACCAGAAATTAACACTATTCATTTATATTTAACCGATTATTTTAAAAGAGATGTATTGCTATTTTTTTCTTTGATCTTATCAGTAAAATGATAACTATTTTTATTGCTTTAGTGTTTGTGGACACAGAGTTTTGTCACCAGCTATTTCCGTTTACACTGCAACAAAACACGGTGTGACTGTTTTATCTGAAACCTTAAAAACGGAACTTGGAGAGAAGAAGTCAAAAATAAGAGTGACAGTGAGTTCCAATAGAATTGTTTTCTATTAAACTATCAACTAATAAATCTAGATAGAATCTAAATAGAAATAGAAAAATAAAGTAACGAGAAATGTTATTAACGAGTCCAAAATCATTTATGCAAAATGATTTTTTCGCAAGAGCCACACAGATCTCCAATCTACTGAATCTACTCCCAATTGTACAAACATTATAAATCATACTTATAATTAATTACAATTTAAATTATCTCTATTCTCTTCTTATAATGCCATACAGCAAAACAAGATTTATTGTAATTATGCATGTATATATTGTATTAGTTGGAAATAAAGATTGGAGGTTGGAAAAAATAACTAAATAAATTATTATGTTAATAAGGAATTAGGTTTCTAATTAGTTCTTATATAAATATATCTATTATCAATTATATGATTTACTAATAGTATACGTCTTACAATTATTTAAAATAAACCGTGGAGTTAGGTGGCCGAGACTGGCCTACGCATTATTTCTAGTAGTCTTAATTTAAAGAGTTGATATGAAACTTCTTTATTTTTTAGAGTGTGAGTCCTGGAGCAGTTAAAACATCTATGAATCGATGGTACCTCGATCAGAACCCAAGTATACCATTTCTGGATCCGAAAGACATCGTTGAATCTATAATTTTTGCTTTATCTGCACCACCGAATGTTAACGTAAGTTATTTGTAAAAAAATAAAAATTAATTATTTTTCTCACTAGAATGTTTTTCTTGTAATGATATTAGGTAGTTTGTAAAACTCCTAATAATATCTTTATTTTATACATGTTTTCATCCAATTTTGGTCCTCCCATCTTCAGATTACTAATCCTAAGGATGGGGGAATAGATAAGAAAAGTTAATGAAGAAGATAAAAATTAATTAATAGAAAGAAATTTTTCGCAAAAATACCTAATATAATAAAAAAAATTAATGTAATGAAAAAAAAAAAACGATGCAATGAAGATCAAATAGTGCTTAGTTATTTTTTTTAATGTGGTGCAAATAAATAATACTATTCAGTTGAAAGAACTCATTAAAGTTAAACAATCTTTTGCCGAATTTTATTTATTTAAACGTATAGTTTTACTGATTTATCATTAATTGTTTGTTTTTTTGTTTTTTCAGATTTCAGAGATAACAGTGGAACCTGTATAGACCTTTTTAAAAGAAGAAAAACTGCAAGACGAAGTTGAAAATATTTTTATTATTTCTAGGCATCGTGAAAAGACTATATGTTGATTTGTGAACAATAAACATTGATTTTCACTCTTATTTTATTTTTGCTAAAAGTTTCCCTTTAAAATAGTTCAAATCCAAAACCAATACAACTCTTCAATTGTTAAAGTCTTCGCTACAATTTCATGTGGGCTATTGAAAACTTGTAAAGATAAATGATAATCAGTTCAGAAGTGATCTCCAATCATAATTACAGCTAAGTTTAATGCATTTATATTTCTGCTGTTTTTAAATTTTAATTATTATCCAAACCAGGCAAGACAAAATATTTTAGTAAAGCAGATGGAATTCGTGGCAAGTGAAATGTAAAAAGCAAATAAAATTTGGCTTATACTGAAAGCATGTAACTTGATAATTATAATGAAACAACTGTACTAAATTAAAAAAAATTATAAAATAAAAGCTTTTTATTATCAAATTATGAGATAATTAAGATCAATATATTTTGATTTCGCTTGGATATACTCATAAAAATTTAAAGTGTTACATTACTCGTAATGCTCTAAAGAGAAGTAAAAGCTTGCCTTTCAGTGGCTGAGCATCTTCAGTAATTAATTAATTTAAGAGAATTTAACATTTCAAATAAAATCTTTAAATAATAAAAATAAAATATACCGCTAGCTTACAAAAATATAGCTGAAACGAGATGCCTTTGGGAGAATCTGTTGATTTTCTATTCTATTTTTTTAAAGTATTAAAATATCATTGTTGAATTTTGAGAATTCGCAATGTATTACAGCTTAAGCGACGCTATCTTGTTAATGACGGAACTAAGAAAAATCATTAAAATTAAAGAGTACAAAATAAATATTGCTAACTCATAACATGGAATTTGTTCAAGAAATAAGGAAAACCCCGAGTGGGAAAACCTACTTAGGTCTCCCTACACAACATAGGTGGCTCAGATCTCCAGGCAGCCTAAGACGGAAAATACCAAGAAGGGTCTCAGCCCATTAATAATGATTAGGCAAAAACATAAATCACTTCTAAAAGATCAATACACTGAAGGGAAACACGCACATGAGGAATTTTAAATCAAAAGATAAAATATCCAATTCTGAAAAGTTATAATTTTAAAATTACTATGGATTAATTCCAATAAATTCCACCAAATCACATTTACCCTTCGTCGTAAACCTATGACCTCTAGCCCAATAGTATCCTTTAATAATACCCCACTTATTTCTGTCGAACAGATCCGTTACTTAGGACTACATCTCGACAAACGAGTGAAATGGAATCCTCAAACAAGACTGAAAAGACAGTTATTACATTTACTAGACAAACGGTCTAAATTGCCAATCCATTAGAAAAGACTGATCTACATGACTATTATAAGGCCTATCTGGACATACGGAGTTGAGCTTTGGGGCTCCACTAAATCACAAATTAAGTCATCCATTATGACCTCAATGTTCCATATGTTGCCGATTTGGCCAAAACCAGATACCATTCCTTCCATGAAAAACTTCCCAACCACCCAAATACACTTGTTTCTAACCTGGCTTCTCCTTCATTACCTAATAATCCTCTTAGACGTCTGAAAAGAAGATGGCCTCGGGATCTTCTCCTCTAGGAATGTTATTGGAGTTCTATCAGTGGGTAGATTCTCCACATGTTTGTATCATGCCACTATCTCACCTACAGCAAATTTACTTGTTGTGTATATGTTATACAGTTGTAAATAACAATAAATAAATGATTTTAAAAAAATTACTGTGGCTTCATCTCTTATAGTAATATTTTAATTGGAAATATCGGTATTGAAAATAAACTGAACAAATGTAGATGTAGGATTTTAATTTTAAAGAAAGAAAAACTATTTGAGTTTATTTTAATGTAGGATAGATAGCCATATCTATAACACGATTTACGATGTCAAATGTTGGCAAGTTGATAAAATGTGGTGTTAGGATCGTCATTTTGACCTTTATGTTTTGGCTCTTCGAAGTCAAAATACAACTCAAATTCCATAATTTTCTTCGAACCTCTCTTTGGAATTTGACGAAGATGGAATTTAAGATCTACGCTCTGAAGTACCTAAAAAAAAAATGCCTTTCCACCACAATTCTGGAATGAATCACTAAACGAAGGACTCGTTTGAAGCAGAATTTAATTTCTGAATATAAACGTTGCCACAAGTAAGCACGATTTTGTTGTTGTAAAATAAACGTTGAACCTGTAAAAATAAGTTTGTTTTTTAAAAATTAAAATCCTACATCATTTTATCTAATTCAGATTATTTTCAAAATCAACATTTCCAATAAAATATTATTTATCTAAAAGACATGCTACCACAGTAATTTTTAAACTATAATATTTCACAACTTTATACATTGACTTTTAATATAAAATTCTTCATATTGAAAAATACCCATTGGTATTTAGGAATATCTAAGGAATATAAAGTAGACTTCAATAGCAATAAAAATGTTCATAGAAACAATGGTCCATTTTTCTACCGAAAAATGTAAAATAGATATTTTGTACTTTTTTAACACTCTAGAGTTTATGTTGAATAATAGGAAACAACTAAAATACTGCTTTTAAATAGGCATTTATAAGGTACTCCTTAGTACATACAGAAAAAAGAAATTTTTTAAAAAAATATTTGAATGGGATTTCCAAGCGGCTAATGGAAGGAGATATTTTAAACGAGCGATTTTAAAAAACATAATCTCAAAAAGATTTTGTACTGGTGATTTTCATTTTCCGACATGCTTTGAAGGCGCAAACCGCTTACGGTTACTTACTAAAGAAAAAAAAAATCGTTAGAGAATTCAATATCCTGAAAAAAATGGTTATCTTAATTCATAATCGGTAACTACAAGAGCTCGCTATAATGAAGGTCATTAAAGTATTCTCTGTCGACCGAGGATATTATGAAATTATGAAGACGAAACTCTATAATACAAGAAATTGAATTATATGTGCTTTTATAATAATGCGGTATTAGTTAATAAATTCTGTTATAATGGTATTAATATTTCTGGCCATTTTAAGTAGTAATATTACATTATTCTAAAGGGGCAGTTTTCCCTGTTTTTATAAAAATTCCCTGTCTTTTCCTGGTTTTTCAGGCCGCTAGGCTCTCTAATCCGATAACTCACATTGTGTAACAAAAGAAAAAAAAATGTTAAGAAATTCTCACGCTCATTATACGATGAGCGATGATTTATTTATTTTTTGAAATTTTCTTGGTAATGTCATAGCTCTAGCTAACACATGTGTCAGAGTATTTTGCGAGAGCATATATATTTCTGCAGGACCGAAAAGGACAATTAGAACGTTTGTTAATATGTATGTACATTGTATGTTAGTATCAATAAATTTTATAACATTTGTAAATTACAAATTATGTGGTATATTACAGTATGTTATCGATATGTACATGACAATATAAATCGCCCAATTACAGTCAAATATATGTAATAAAAACGCATGTATAGTTTGTTAATACAATGTTTAAGTATAACTATTAACAAACAAGATTTAAATATATCAACCAACACTTGTGCAGTGTGGACAATATATTTTTTCGTGAGAGTAAAACACTTCACATTAAGAAATAGATAAGAACATCAACTACTTTTCTGTGTTTAATTTTGCCAGTCATGCAGCTGATTCATAAACCGTAAATGCATTTGTATTCCCATATATTTAACAATGATATACTGTTCAATAATCTAATACATAACAGACAAATAATTATAAAATAAAACACGCATTTCTGTTAAAAAGAACAATGATTCAATTAGTACTGGTAGTTAGCAGGATTGCGTGAGTTGATCGAATTGCACCATGTGGTATAATTTTATTTAGTACAGAGTACTCGTAAACAAAAGTTATCTTGATGATTCTGTTCCTTGATTAGGAGGAACGGGTATATTAAGCGTAGCCACCGCGAAGTGGGGATCAGAGATGGATCGGTGGAATAACAGAGTGGCCGTAGTGACTGGAGCCAGCGAGGGCATAGGAGAGGCCATCGTGCAGCGGCTGGCTGCGGAGGGGATGAAGGTGGTGGCCCTAGCCAGGAGGGAGGCTATGCTCAAGGTGAGTGGCAGGTGGTAGAGTACTAGAGGTGGTAAGAAGGTTTCTTTTTTGATGAATATTTGGGTATCCGATAAGTAAAAGTGAAAGCTATGTTTTAAAATTGTTATAATAGTAATAAAGCGGAAACTACAGATATTATGGAAAATTCTAGGCCCTCATTTCAACGATGATTAATCTACGAGATTAGACGTGAATATGTTAATGACTATTTCATTTTACAGCAGCAGACCTGCAACCACTGTCTGTTTTAACTTTCAAAATCCAGTAAATGATAATTAATAAAAGGAAATTAAATTATTCAAAAAATCACATAAATCGGACCAGTAAAAAGAAATGATATGAGCAAAATTAAAAATCTGGCTATTGAGCGTGAGCATGAACATCACCTTGCTCAACCGTTGTTCAGACACTGTACTTTGCAAACTACTGAACCCATGACCCTTCATTGGATGTAGTAGTACATATTTTAGTTATGTAATTTTGTAATATTTCCATGAACTTATGTTCTTTAATGAAGAAATGGCTCATACATTTCTTTTTCCTTGTAAGGAAAATCAATTTCTGTTTGGAACGTGATTAATCAATTTAAGTTGTCTAACGAACGGTTTTCGCTCATACCACTACATATAACCCTCTTTTCACACTCCTTTTTCTTTATGTACAGCTTTATGTTATGCTTAAATCAAATTATTTTCAATTTTATTACAAACACCTTTTATATGTAGTTTGCTGTTTACTTCAATATTTAAAACACTCGGTAGTTAAACTTGGTTTATATTTCACAATCGCAAAATGTTTGTCAAATACAATGTTTTGTCATAAATCATAACCATAATTTATTACCAGCATAACTTTAAAACTACATGTTTCATTATATAAAATCAACCCTTAAGAATACCGTTAAACTTGCAAAAACTTCGTAGTGCATTCAACAGCTTGCTCATCAAAGTTTAGGGTAAGAGAATCAGTCATAGTATGTGGATAAAAACCATATAAATAAGTACAAATAGTTTTATTTACATTAACACATTCCACCAAGTTTTACAATTGTATATTCAAACTGTGATGAATTCTTTTGACACAATTTAAGTTCAAAATACCGATTAATTATTCTATTAAAATATTAAACCTTTCCGTCTATTGCTTGGTGTTACAATATAACTATCTGTTCGTAAATATTTGACTTTTTTTTATTTCTATTCCTGCTTGTCGGAATTAAAATGTCTTGGGCATTGAGGCGGCTGACATTGGTAGATTGGCCTTGCAACATAATTAGAGAATTACACAACTTTGAGGCCAGTTGCTCACTTAATACAACCAAACTGAGTAGGCAATGTCGAACAGATCATTTGACTCCATTTTAGTATTTTCTGGCGCCAATATCAATAGTAGAAAATCAAACTAAATTGTCACAAAACAACTGAATTCTCGAAAACCTGTTTTCTATCATTAGTTACTGAATAACTTCGAAAACTGGCTCTAACAGAAGAGCTCCAGTCATTATTTTTCAAAATTGGATAATATTCTATGACATGTGACCGAAATTAGCTCATTAGGACTATCAAAAAAAAAATTTTTTTTGAGAAAGCTCTTCGCACGCAGACTGACGATTTTCCCACAAAGCCAAAAATTTAAATAATCCTTTAACTTTGGAAATATCGTCCATTTGATTCTTTCTACGAGAACACAGATAGAATTTGAGGTAAATTTTCACACTTTCGTTTCAGACCATAAAATAATATTTAGACTCTATGGTTCTTTAAAATGGAAGATAATTAAAAACATTGAAGCAGTGAAGAGAAGAGTAAAAAAAAAAACTTGTCAAGTTGTAATCGTCGATTTTATATCAAATTCTTATAGACGCCAAATAGCCAAAAATGCCAACCCGAGTAAAAAGAGCACGAATGAATTCTAGTACCTAAAACTTGAAAAAAAAATTGGTATTTATTTATTATTTAAATTGTAATAAAATATATTGAAAAAACCGCTTCTATTTCAAAGTCCTGGAAATATTCTATACTCAAATAATATTTTATAAAAGTCTGAACTCTTTTAGAATTCGAACAGGATACAGCATTGCCTTTTGTTATCACATGCAGTATTCCTCTCCATCTTTCCGTTATTCTATTTGTTTAACTTATATTTTTCGAACTGTGGATTTTCCTGCTGTAAGTGTTTTACTTAATGTTGGGTACTGTCTTTCTCTTCACATGAGGGTAATTAGTACCTCATAGAAGGTATCCCATAACGGTATACACAGTATAACTTCTTCTGTCAACCGGCATGTGATCCACTTGCTACCAACATGGTATATATTTACAAGTTTAGACTCTTTTCTTTTCCATATCTTCTCCCAATCCACAAATAGTATTTTTTTTTTTTTTTTATTTCTAAATTTTTTTTTTTTATTGATAGATTTATTTATTGATAGATATTACAATCTGCCACACAGTTGTGGGCAATAGGTAATATTGATAAATGATCTCATACATACTAAAATAAAAAAAAAATAAAATAAAAAACTCAAGTATTTTTTAAAATCCAGTCTTCTAAGACAACCTATCAACTTAGTTACTTCAGGTGCTTTTCACTTCCAAGCCAAGTGTACAGCTCGGTTTTTTTTACTAACCTAGATTCTACAGTGACCTAGATCTCATACATGAACTATATATATATACTGTTTATTCTACTTTCCCTCTTACGTTCAGAATTAACCTAAAAAAGGTTAGCCAAGGGATATCATTGGCACTCAAAGCACTCTATGAATAAGTTACAACTAACCAACAGAAGTTTTTTAACTTTTGAACCTTCTATCCAAGAATAAAGATTTCATAATTGTTTTCAAATATCAAATATTACTTATTCATCCGTTTTTCGACATACTCAGTAGGAGTCCCTTGCATTTGCGCATTCTTGTGACAGTTTCTACATCAACATATTTGAAAACATGTGTTTAGTTGATGGCTTACAGCAGGTTTTTATAATCTTCTACTTTTTTCATCACTCCTTGTAACCTTTAAACGAAAAAACAGTTGCTTCAAGTTATGATTTTTGTTTTGTCAGGAAATTCTTCATTATCATCGCAATACCTAAACAAATGTTTGGAATTTTATTAATTTATTGATGCCGGTGTAGTTCTCTACTAATGTCAGTACCAAGATCAAGTATTAAATATAAAAGAAGGATTTATAAATTTTAATATGGCTGTTAATTTATGTTCAAATTTATTATATTTTAGAAAACATCTCAACAGTCGATATTAAAACAGAATAAAAACTTAAAATTGGTTACTTCAACTTAGAAATGTTTCTTGGTGTTTTAGGAAATCGAGAAAGAGCTGACCGAAAAGAAGCTTTACGTGAGAAGCCATGTTTGTGATGTTACCGATGATGACCAAGTGCAAACAGCTTTCAAGTGGATTGAAGACAACGTTGGCCCCGTCAGCGTACTGGTCAATAACGCCGGTGTCTTAAAAATGCAACCTCTCACAGGTGAGGTGAAAGTAGCAAATAAATATTTCTGAGACTAATTTTTAATTATTGTTATTTTTAATTATTGGGTTAATTTTTTTAATTATTGTAATTCGATGTTTGTTGGCTTTAGAGATGGAAATAAGTTCTGTAAGGGCAGTGATCGACACCAACTTGATTGGATTATTGGAGACTACAATACACGGGATCAGATCAATGAAGAATAACGGAATTGATGATGGCCATATTATCAACGTTAACAGGTTTTCATTATTCACTTAATAAAAAAAAAAATTACTAGCCAACCATATCACCATTGTTTGACCGATGTATTAAATGTGAAATAGTAACTACTTTTATTGTTTTAGCGTTTGTGGACACAGGAACGTCTCACCAGCACTTGCTGTGTACACCGCATCAAAACATGCTGTGACCGTTCTTAATGAAACATTAAAAAAGGAACTTGGAGAAAAAAAGTCTAAAATAAGAGTGACAGTGAGTTTTTATTTTTTTTATTTAACACGTATAACTGGTGAATTTAGTGATTAGAAGTAAATAACAAGAAATAATGAAATAATTTTCAAAACCTAAGCTTAAATTATTTTTTATTATTAAAAAAAAAAATCTTTTTAGCTTAAGGGTCAAACCTAATCAGCGGATCATACCAACGAACTCATATCAATAATCGCAGTTAAAATACTTAGTTACAATTTGTAAATTGAGTTTTGAGTTTGTTAATGGGTCGCTAGACAAAGAAATCTGGTACGTGCATTCAATAATTTACTTACATTGAAAAATTTAGAAAGGGATAATAAAACTAATTTATAAATGTATTTTAAATATTTATGCTATTTTTGTGCTAAATCACAAGTTCAGGATTGATACATCGCCAGCCGTCAGCTTCAAAACGAAGATAAAAACACTGATAGGAAAATTGAGCAACGTTTTCAGTTTTTCTCTTATAACTAGAAACTTGTGATTTTGTTAAGGTATATAAATACAAATTAAAACAAAAAAATTATACAAAATGCGTATGCCACATTTCATCTTTGACTAATCTACGATGCCACTATAGCGTGCCTCTTTTCATTCTCAGAGAAAAATATCTTGTCTTGGATTTGTAGGTTGTCCGAAAATTTAATAAAAATTTAATCTGTATCTGTAGGTAATTTAGACTACTTTAATATTATATGTAATGTTAATCTTTAAAATAATTCTACTCAAACCCCCTAGTTTCTAACCTTGCATCCTATTCCATTCCTGACCAATCCTCCGAGAAGCCTGAAAAGAAGATGGCTACGAGACCAGCTAATGAAAAATGTCATTAGAGTGCTACCAAAGATAGTTGCTCTACACGCCTGTAATACTCCATTTTAACTAAGATCATATTTACTAAATGTATTATGTAATATACAGTTGTAAATTTCAATAAAGATATTAAAAAATAAATAAATAACACTTAGTATTTTAGATATAAGCGAAAAATAACTTGATATAGTTAGGATCTTTTTCTTTTTGTTAAGAGGTGTCAAACCTAGAATTCGCACCTCAACAACTTATATAATCGTCAAGAAAAAGAAATATTTTTTTGCCTGATAACACCCTCATTGAACCTTTGATATCCGCACTATTTCTGGCATTCTACCGTGGCATAACAGGATATGACAATTAAATATACTAAATGAATTTTTTATGACATTTTGTTTAATTAAATTTTTTCTGAAAGTTTATCATTAAAAAATCTTTTATGGCTATAAGCGAAAAACTAAAAAAAAGTAAAATAAAAAAATGTTGTTTTTTTTTTTCTATTTTCGTTGTGAAACCGTCGGTTCGTTGGAAAACCTCAATTCAGATTCAATATCTGCAAAAATGAATCATATTGAATTTCTGAGAAGAAAACGTCAGAGTTTTCTTCGTGACTAGTTAGCCAACGGTGTGGAGTTTGGAGGTGCCGAATTCCAAATATTGTAATGAAACATTTTTTTCTTTCTAGAGCTTGAGTCCCGGTGCAGTCAAAACATCTTTGAACAGATGGCTCCTAGAACAGAACCCCAGTATACCTTTTCTGGAACCAAAAGACATGGCTGACACAGTAATCTACGCTTTATCTGCACCAGCCAATGTTAATGTAAGTTATTTTGTCAGTAAATATGGTATTGGTATGATTGATATGATTAAACATAAATATTTAAAAATTAGTAAGATTAAAATTAAAAGTATTTAGGGCAGAAATTTTGTTTAGGTAACACTACATTATGCCTAATTTTTAAATAAAAAAATATTTTGGTTAATGTTCCATACATGGACAAATACATTTATCATTGACATATTTATTTCTTGCTTCATTAAAAATGTTAATAAATGAAATAAAGTATTTCATAAAATTCAACCGTATATAAAATATTTTGCATATAAAGATATTCCAGAGAAAATCAGATTAAAAAAGAATCGAGAGTCACATAAATATAAATAATTAGTTTTAAAAAAATTAATTTTATAAAGTAATAAAAAAAGTCTTTCCAATGAAAATTGATTTAATAACATTATTAAAATAAACATAATATTCGGGCTAAAATATCCTTTGATGAATTTTGTTCACATATAATTATACTTTTATTTATTAATTAATTTCTTTTTTTCTTTTTTTTTTAGATATCTGAAATCACCGTGGAACCTGTATAAACTTTCATCAAAGAGGAACAATCAAAAGACGAACTTCAAAATATTTTTATTATTTCTATGAAATTTCGAAAAGATTAAATGTTGGTTTATAAACAATAAATATTATATGTTATTTATTTTTTTGTTGACCACTTTAGTCCTTAGAGAATTAAAGACAACTCCCCACTATTTTTGTACAACTAAAAGATAGTATACATAGATTATTGGAACTGAGGTGAAAAATAATAAGCAGTTTTGATTTCGAAATTAATTCATTTATGATTAATCAACCGTAATTGTGTTTTATTTTAACTTAAGATTGTATCTTGTAAAATCAAATAATTTACATTACAATAACATTAAATATAACCTATCTTATTTTGATTACCTAAAATCAAATTATATAAAAAATATAAAGAAATTAAGTTTCATATTTCGATGATGTTTCATCTCATTGTCAGGTCATTTACCCATACATGGTTGAGTTAGACGTATCATGGATCTAAAAATCATCCAAATAAATAAACTTCTTTGTGCCATTAAAGTACTTTGATGATAGATAAAACTTCATAATTATTGCATGAATAATGGCTAAATTTAATAAATTGATTTATAGAAAGTCTATCATAATGAATCAGGACCAACAATTTTATTATATCTGAATGACCTCGAGGGAACTGAGCTGTAAAAACGACCAATAAAAAAACATTAAATTGTATTGTCTAGGATTTTTTTGTTGAACAGTTTTGCTCTAGTAGATGATTATAAGAAATTTACTATTATATTAAATTGATTAAAATGTATTTTTTTAAACTTCCAATTTATCAAATTTGAAAAAATAAATGAAAACAAATGAATTTTACATTATGATTATTAGGTTAGAGAAAACAAAAACGGAAAATGATATTTTTATTTACCTTAGTTTGGAAAAAAAAGGTTATAAATGTATTATCATGTTATGAATCACAGTTGATTATTTCAGGAAACTTCTTGTTTAAATTAAAGATTAAAGACAACATAATAACTAAACAAACTGAACTAAATAAAATGCATTAGTATAAGTGTTGCATTATAATAGGTGCAACAGAATCATTATCTACATGTAACCAACCCATTCTAACCATAATGGGTAGTAAAGTTTTCATTTCGTGGGGACCGCCACAACAATGAAGAAAGTCAATACCTGAGGCCGAATTCGAACTGGCACCGCTGCAGTCATGAGGCAGTTCCTTAACTCCCTCAGCTATACAAGGTCCACACAATCCTCCAATCTACCCCTCAGAAGTGTTTATTAACATTTTAGGGAACTTAAACGCCCTATGTTAATCTGAATTATATTTACCAGGCACAGTTCCCCCAATTCAACGTTGAGTATCCTTCGAAATTCTCCCGTTTTCATCCTTTTTATTTCGATATTTTACTTAATACTTTATTTTCGAAAAACCGCAAGAATCCACGTTTTGTATAAATAACGAAGAGTGCGAAAGATAATAGTTTTGTAAATTTTAATTTTTAAGTTTTTGATCAGAAAGCGCGGAGCTTAACAATTTCGAAATTGAAAAATAATAAGTATTTCCCACCTTTAACTTCGCATTTATTTCCTTATATATTTCGTAATTTATATCTTATATAAAGTAAATAAAAATATTAATATAATTATCAAGAATAATTATCAACCAATGAAATAGAATATACAATAGTGTTTTGAATGCATATTATATACAAAATTGTATTTTGAATAATTTTTTTTTTAAAAAAGAGAGTAAAATCTTATCTAAAAGGATGTTCCTATTTCTACTCGTATGTTATGCCTGTATTTTTCAGCCAGATTCGGGATGACATCCCAACCCGGGTTCATGGATTATGGATAGCCGGGTTTGACAAGGGAGCCATAAAAAATATGAGAATAATATACATTGAGAAAGTTTTTAAAGTTTTGAGTGTTGGCAGACATATGTGTGCCTTATGGATCTAAAAATATATTTTTTCAAAAATCCAACATTTTATACGAACAACTAGAAATTAGCATTTTGTGAGTTTATTGTATCAAATATCATAAAAATTACCACACCTAAAAAGATAAACATTATTAACTATTTTGTAGTAAATTTCACTAGGTTTAATCAGAGCGCTGGCAGACATCTGTACGTCCAATGGTTTCTGAAATGAAGTTTTTCATAAATCAAACTTATTGTCTGAACAACTATAAATCAATTTATTTTAGCAAATATTATGAAAATTACTAGTCCTACGAAAGTAAATGTCATAAACTTCCTTATAGTCCATTCAACTAGCTTTAATTTGAGTGCTAATAGACATCTGTACGTCACATAGTTCCTGAGGTATAGATTTCAAAAAATAAATTAACTAACCACTAATCTTTTAGTAGATTTTTAAGAAATTTTGCTTTTTCTTAAAAGCTATATTTCGAGAACTATTGAACGTAAATAGCTCTTTTAGGGCTAATATTTCAGCATATTTACTCTTCTTTAAATAATCCTCTCTTAGATTTTCTAGTGTTGTTGGTAGTTTTGAAGATATAGATCTCCGAATGAAAAACTAATTAGGAATAATCTACATTGAGAAAGTTTTTTTACTTCATTTTCAAAATAATTTTTAAATTACGACTATTAAGTGGTGCTAAGTAATTATTCTTCGCACCAATTGAAAATATTTAAAAGAACAATTATATGATAGAATAATTCTCATTTGTGTCAGTCCGGTAGCTGATTGATTAACGGAAAATCTATAACACAATATAAGTATCCATATAGAAAAAAAAAACTAAAAATAATAATTTTTTTTGTTCACTCCCCTGGTCATTTCTGACATATAGAAAGGGGAACATCTTGAGTGGGATTGTCATGAAATGTTTTCCAGAAACTGCTGTTTCAAATAGTACAGAAATGATAGATACCAGAAGGGTTTTTAGCTCTAAAGTCTCCCCTCCTCCTATAGGTCAATATTATTCAGCCAATATTTTGACTCTCCGAGGAGTATATTGAAACAATAATGTTGACACATGTGATATATATATACCATGTTCAATAATATTGATCTTGTAAGGGAACTACTACAATAAATACCCTGAGTTGCAATCTGATGCTCTTCTATTGCTCTCTCCAATTTTCTTATGCAAATTTTTAAATTTCTCCAAATCCGCTCCAACGGATGTTCTCGCTCTGAGCTTTTTAATAAAGGATCCTTCGTATCAATAAAAATGATAAGCATAACAATTTTTATTAAAATACGAATAGCATTCATTATAAAAAATTGCCATGTTGTATTATCTATAACCAAGTAATCATATTGTGTTCGTATTCCTGTAATTATTATAAGTCATAGTATTATTAATGATTCCTACTTTATCATGATTTGTTTTTGAAATAATTTAATTTCAAATTTCACCTTTACTCTTAGGATACGCTCTTTTAATTTTTTTTAATAGCTAAAATAATTTAATTTAATTAAAGCTCGATTAGGGGGCAGCAGCAGCAACGTGGTAACGCGACAGTCTACCAGCCTATCGGTTGTCAGATCGAATCCCCGGTCCCACCTGGACTTTTTCAAGCACAAAATAATGCAAAACTCACTGACAACCCCTCTCCCCGGGCATTTGTGAGGCCCGTTAGCCAATGGGTGGCACTCACAAAAAATAGGTGTGGGAGTGACGAACTCACCCTGCGAAAAAACCACGTCAAGAAACGCGCTATGTATTTCCTAATTGAGGGCTTAGGCCTCCATAGTCTGTTGTAACAATAATAATAAAGTTAGATTTAAAAAAAAGTTTTATTGGTAAGTCACTGTTATTTTCAAGCATCTCTTATTTAGGTTATACTACTGAACTGTTTCACTGAAGGTCTTGTGTTATACAACGGTTTAGTTAAGGTTTAAAACAACCCAAAGAATGGTGAGAAAAATGTTCCGCATCGAAGATATTAGCAATTGTACATTTTATTAATTATTTAAAAAAATATAACTATGTTTTCCTGTTTCCATCCTTGTTATCACCATAGTCACAAAATTATACCATAAAACCATTTATTTTCTCCTACTAAGTTAAATATAAAATTCTACCATATTTTATATCCTTTCATTTCTTATTACTATTAGAAGTAAGAGATAGTTAATTATTCTTAATGAAGAAAACTAAAAGTGTTATTAGAATTGAAGACCACTTGATAAGGCGAGTTTAATCAAAATCGTTAGAGCCATATCGATTTTATTTTTTTAAAAATGTCTATAACGTTTCAGGCTTAGTTGCTATACTCGCCTTAAATTACAACTCCCATACTCAGTTGACCGAGCAGTTTATCGAAGGCGGGATCTGAGTTGCCTTTGCTCTCTTACTCCACCATCCATCTCACGTCTGTTCGAGGGGAATGGTCCAGCCCTTCTTGTGAAATCGGATGGAAAACTGAATTTCTTACTTATTCACTTTCTCATAGAATCCTATGGGCAGAAAAATAAAGAAAACATATCTTCAGAAATGGATATGAAATACAGTAGAGTACTTCTTGCCAGATGTTTACCTCATGTGATCAATTGAATTACCTACTTGTTCCTCACGGTCTATTATTGAACTTTGGTTCTTTTCTATTCCAATCATTGACCAAACTGATTTGATATAGTTATAAATTTAAATGCCTTTAAATTTTTTTTTTTCAAATTAAAATTTTTATTAATTGATAATTATTACAATCTGCTACAACGTTGTAGGGCAATAGGTAATAGTGATAACCGATCACATTCATACTAAAATAAAATAACATAAGAATAAAAATAAATAAAATCTCTCTCTAAATATATACAAACAGAAGGATAAAAAAAATGTATATTCAAACTATGCACATGAAAAAATAAAGAAATAAAATAATTACCAGTCGCACTTACACTCACTCATGTATACAATAATTACACTATCTTTGAGATCCCAACGCATCCCTCTCACCACGTCACTGGTAATGAAATGAGCCAGTGGAGGCTGAGCAAGTGCGCTAAAGGCCGTTAAATATAAAAAATAAAGGAGGTAACAAAATGACCTTAATTAGTTAAAACCTTTATTTCTTCCACTGATTTTTCTATCAACAATTAAAAATTAAACTCATTGATTACATAGAATTGTGCAAAAAAATAATATTTTACAGAATAGCATCCCTGAACTTTCCCTTGAAGAAAGCAACACATGAACTAAGAACTGTCACATATTTAGTTTTAGGCCTACAATTTTTAATATTCTTTGCTTTCTATTATATCTTTCTACTATTCCACCCTATTACTTCTGTTGTTCTACAAATCATAGTAATACGATTACACCAAGTTGTGTAATTATTTCATTTCAAATATACTAATGATTTGCAGTTCTTTGGACACTTTTGTTGATGAGGAAGCAACGTGAGTATTAATGGTGATGATAGGACGTCTTGAGGATCAGAGGTATATTTTAATATTAGTCATATACAAATAAATGAGTAAATATTTTAAAACAATTTTGTTTACAATTATAATAACTTTTTTCCTATTATTCTTATCTAGACCCTTCTGAAGATAAAGAGGGGGTTAGAAATATAAAGGGGAGTAGTTCAGCGAGGTGGGGATCAGAGATGGATCGGTGGAACAACAGAGTGGCCGTGGTGACTGGAGCCAGCGAGGGCATAGGGGAGGCCATCGTGCGGCGGCTGGCTGCAGAGGGGATGAAGGTGGTGGCCCTCGCCAGGAGGGAGGCTATGCTCAAGGTGAGTGGCTCCTGGTGAAGTACCACGAGTGATAATGAGCTTTCTAGTTTGATGAATATTTAGGTACCCGTTAAGTAAAGGTGAAAACTATGTTTTTAAAATTGTTATAATAGTAATAACGCGGAAACTAAACATATTTCGGAACATTCTAGGCCCTCATATGAACAATGATTCTACAAGATCAGATTCGAATATGTTTTTGACGAATATGTTTATGACTATTTCATTTTACAGCGGCCGACATCACTGACTCTTATAACTTCCTAAATCCAGTTAATAATAATAAACCAAAGGAAAGAAAATCATTTAAAAAAAGAAAAAACACCAAAATCAGACCAGTAAAAAAAATGATTTTATGCTCAAATTTAAAAACTATACGTGTAAAAGTAAAAAAGATATATTTATTATTTATTATACTTGCATTATATATTATACACATAAGCAAAGGTATTAGCTTAAAAAAAAGTCATCTTTATCGTTCCCATAGAAATAATTAAATATTGTTTAAATAAAATCAATTGTATGAAAATTAAAGTCTCAAAACACAAAACTTTCATTAATATTAAGAAGTTCGAATATAATCAAAAGTTTTAATATTAATGAGAGAGTGACAAAATAGGGTAATTTTAACTGAAACTAGTGACCTGAGCAGAATAGTCACCTAGAAGTTTTTAAAATATTTTATTTGAGTGTAAATTGCTATTTAAGATTGTTCTTGAGGTTGGCCGAAGCGTTGGACTTTTGAAGAAATAAAAAATGTTTTGAAACTTTAATTTAGATACAATTGATTTTATTATAAAATAATATCTAGTCTCAAGAAAGAGAAAAGATTATATAAAAAATAATTAAATATTATTAACTCATCATTGAAAAAGTATAAATTATTTGATGCTAATATTAGTGATAGTATCATTAACATTAATGTTATCTATATAGTTTATATCAAATCTAGTAGAAATATCGTGGAATTGGACTCACCAATCGTTTGATTGTTCGATATTTATTGATATAATAAATATTTAAATCACATCAAGAACCTTTGTGTAATACTCGTAATTTGCAACAATTTATTGAGTAACAAACGAAATTATAAGTTATGGTTTTAAATGACTTCGTATAATGATGGGGGTATAATAGGTTAGAATTAAGTGTCGACATTCAACATTCAAGGACATCTTACAGAATCAATGTTGTGATGACAGACATTTACACCAAATTACCGGATGGACTGCCTGTTCCCGTGTTGAAAAAGGATTTTTTGCCTAAACACAACAAAATCATCGCGTTGCCGAGAGTATTGCAATATATTGAAAATTGATAAACGGTAATAACAATTTATGTAATTCAAAATATAAAAATAATAATGTGTAAGTAAACATTGAATTTCAATAAAACACTTTTTGATAATTTCAATTTTGAAAATCCCAATCAAACACTGAAAAGAGTTAATCTGAGTTTTATTTTTGTAAGAAAATGTGTAGTTCCAAAATATATATATATATATTTTGGCACTGCAGATTTGTTAGACAAAATAGAAAGAAATATTAACACGATTTAATGTAGGAATTTCGAAAATTGAAATAATAAAAAAATGTTTTATTGAAATTTAATATTTGCGTACAAATTATTATTTTTATATTTTATAATACATAAATTGTTGTTATATTTTATGTTATAATTATATATATTATATATAGATAGAGAGACTACAACTCAGGAAACTGATATTGAATGCGCACTGGGAGTTAGGCCTTAGGGTCTCAAATAGATTTAACCTCGAAATCAGTTAACTATAAGAACCATCTACATTACATCCTGTTGTGCAATATGTCGTACATTTTAACAGTGTCATTGAATTTTTTTTTTCTTCATATTTATCAGGAATAGATTAGAAACATAAGGATCTTCGAGGACTATTTATTTGTTACTCTTTACTGATAAACTAATATTTATTTTATCTAAACATAGAAAAATCATAATATTCATCACAAATCATAAAAGTTTCAAACATTTCAATTAATGGTGAATGAGTAAATAATCTATCATACAAATGATATATACAATAAACAGTGCTGAATGAGCAATTTTAACAAGACGTAGCTTGGATCAATATTTTGAATATAGTTCTGTTAATTCAGTATTTTTTAGGGAAAAATTGTTATTGATACATTATATGTAAAAATGATGATTTTGTTTAATTTTAAAGGAGTGTTTAAGAGAAATTGTTTATTCCCTACAATAACTTCAGCGGAGAAAGAAAAAAAAAAGAAATTAAGTGTTATATTTATATAAATAATAAATACCGAACTTTCATATAATTTTGTCCCTATAATTTAAGCATCTACCAGGATAAGACAATCGGTTTATAGTGATTGTATAAAAGAAAATACTTCTAATATCAATTGTCACCTTAGCAATCTCGAAACTGCAGAGACACTGGTTCCATTTCGGCCTGGGTAGGTTGATTATTATTTCGTGACAGTTCCACGGAATAAAATCTCTCGGGTTAGAATAACATGATGACCTGTACGATAGCCCTCATTCCTAAGTCAGAAATGGCATGGAAGTCCGTAAAAAAAAAAAAAAAAATTACAATATGTTTAATGTATGTACATTTAAGTAATATGATTATTTTACAGTGTATTTTAATTTATTACACTAATTTAAAAAAATATTAAAATTAAAAAATAACTAAAGAAATCTTTTTATGTATGACTGAATTAATCTCAGTTTATTTTACCGAATTTATTGTATTTTTTTGTTTTTTCAACTTTGTTTTATTTTAAATATTTGATAATCTGAAGAACTAGTTCAGCAGGATTCAATGATACTATTTTTTAAATATATAATTTATATTCTTAAGTGCGCATGTAATTCATGTTTATGCGTAATCATATGTAGTAAGTTTAATAACAAAGTATATTCTATACTTGATTTGTTTTTTTAATATTCCGTTTATATTTACGTTCTCTTTTTTTCTTATATTTCCTTTAACCCCTTCTTCTATTCTTTTCTTATTCATCCTTACCCACGTGATAAGTTTCGTTCACTATATATATTATTATTGTCATATTTTCTAATTACTTCTATGTCTTACTTAACTTTATTTTTATTTTTTTTCCTAAATATTAAATTAGTTACATATATTTTCTTTCCATAACTCTAATTTTTAAATTATTATTATATTAAATTATTCATATTTCGTTGTTTCTTTACATTATATAACTTTGTATTTTCATTTCAGTAATTACGTTATTTTACTCACATATTTAATTACCTATGTATAAGTTTTATTTCCCACTTCTTTCAATACTTTATTTTTATCTCTATTTATTCTGTACAATTATTTACTATAATCTTTCCATATATCCTCTATTCACAGGTTTTTATTTTGTTTTTGTTCTTAGCGCTGATGAAGGCTAGGAATTCTAATCGAAATGTTGGGACTAATAAATAAAATAAATAAATAAGTTTTTTAACTTATTTTTTTTAAAATTTCTGACCGCATTTCCAACCATCTTCTCCTCAATATATTTACGTTTGGTATACTTGTTTTATAGCTGAAACATGTAGGTGACAGACAATATCAATCAATGTCAATATTGCAACCAGTAACAAATATAAAAATAAAAAAGAAAGATTTGTCAATTGCAATGTATTAATAGGCTGTACTAGTATCATTAGATACTTTATACCCAAATTTTCAATACTTCAGGAAAAATCTAAACATTACATTTTAAAATAGACTAGAAATCTAAAATTAATTAGTCAATTTTTGGTGTTACAGAAACTAGAGAAAGAGCTGACAGAAAAGAAACTTATCGTGAGAGGTCACGTTTGCGACGTTACCGACGATGACCAGGTGCAAACAGCTTTCAAGTGGATTGAAGACAACGTTGGCCCCGTCAGCGTAATGGTCAATAATGCTGCAGTAATTAAGTTTCAACCTCTTACTGGTAATGCAAAAATTTCGAATCATTTTTTAAATATTATAATACTCACTTTTCAAAATAATTGTCAATTTTTTTTTTTTTATTTAGAGCTTGAAATAAGTTCTGTAAGGTCAATGATCGACACCAACTTAACCGGATTGTTGGAGACCACAATACACGGATTCAGATCAATGAAGAAGAACGGAATAGACGATGGGCATATTATCAATATTAATAGGTGATATTATTTTTATTTTTCTCGAGCGTTCTGTGGTTAAGTAGGACGTTTCAATTTTACATTAGTATTGTAAAATGTTAAATTTTTGATAGTTGTATAAAATATTTCCGTTAAACATGACTATATTTTATTTGTTCAGGGTATTGAATGGAATACAGTGAGAATCATACACAGGGCTTTGCATGTGTAGATCAGACAGTAAAACTAACTGAGTTATACATTAGAACTGACAGTAAAACCAAAGATTGACGTTCATATTGTAAGCTTAAGATAGATTACGGAGCAAACTGAAATTCGATAATTAAAATTTTGTAGTGGAGTTCTAAGAAAGCCCACTTTATCTTTTGTTTTGTTGTTCAGGATATTGTTTAAAAAAAAAAAAAGGAAGTACAGTTACTAGACCAATGGTCGTGCAAGGAGGTGATTTGGTCAGAATCACGCTCAACACAGAGGGAGTTTACGTTGAAAAAAACTATACACAATTCAAAGAAAACCATTCATGGTGGCAGGACGGCAGAGGTTCAAGTCCATGACGTTTTATATTCTTAGTAATCTTGTTTTGTTTTTTTCGTGAGATGGCTTTAATTTTTTTTATTTTAACTTTCCTCATTAGTGACTTCTTCATCGAGAGAGAGTATATTAATATAACTTTATTGTAATTTATTTATTTAACTATTTAACTTGATAATTAATTCATGTAATAACTAAAGAAAGGTAGATCAGTCATCACTAATGAGGATATCTTGACAATTTATTCTTCTATCCTATCAGTAAAATAATAACTACATTTATTGTTTTAGCATATGTGGACACAGAGTCATTTCAGTAGTTCCTCTGTATACCGCAACAAAACACGCTGTGACAGTACTGTCCGAAACCTTAAAAACGGAACTTGGAGAGAAAAAGTCAAAGATAAGAGTGACGGTGAGTTTCTTTAAATTTTCTTTAGGTTTTCTTTGGTTCACACTATTAACTAATATATTGAGTGAATTGAAGGGAATGGATAATATTAGTTCATCCCTTAAAATAAATACTTAAATTTATATTTCAATATTCATTACTTTTTACACAAAACGCTGAACAAATTCCTCCACAAAGGGCTAAAACCTAGATTAAACATCACCTCAACATAGTTTTAGGCCAGTAATAGAAACTCAGAAAAGTTGTTTAGGTGCATATGGTGAAGTAATCTTGAACTTCAAATATGTTGAATGTATGCTTGTGCGTTTTCAACCAACTTGTAAGAAAAACGCTCAGAAAAACATTGATATTTCTGATTAATACGGTTCCAGTAATTTTTTTGAGAAACGTTGATATTATCAAATTTAAAGAACAATAACATTCCTGTAAATTTCATATGAAACAATTAGGAAAGATTAAAACAGTTAAAGAGATATCTGGGCGTGATAAAATTGAAAGATTTGCTAACAAACAACTATGTCAGTTTTATTTGTTTAATGACGTTTGTATAGTGCAGTATAATTCTGAAAACTGAAAACCCTTAGTTCGAATTAGTACTCCTAAATGCAATCTTTAATCCATTATGCATATAATGTATATTGTAGTTTGATTCTAATGTTAATTTTAGGAGAGTTAATAATACTACACCATTACAAATAGCTATATATCAATGAAATAAAATTTTATAAGATTTTTAAAAATTTATTTGAATAAATTATTGACACAATTTCAAGTTAAAAATGCATAAGGGGTATATATAAAAAAAATACGAGAAAATTAAAATCATCCCGCGTTTAACAATCCAAATCCATACCTTGCACCAACAATAACAAATTTAAAAAATCCAAATTCAGAACAAATATCTTAAAATCTAAAACAGAAGGTTTACAGAAACGAGGATGGACATACAGTTAGTTATCTTAACATACAGCCTTTACTAGCTAAAAAACTAGAAACTTCTAAAAATGAAAATTTTTTACTAAATAATTCAAAAAACACTATCCAAATTATAGTCTCAAAACATTTATTTCATTTACACGTCCAACG
>NW_027108038.1:60559-80034 GCF_000696795.3 Halyomorpha halys | reverse complement strand
CACCCCCCGACCATCTTCTCCGATCAATATTAATATTTATAAATAATAAAGATTCAATGATACTCATATTATTTTCAAAATAATCGTTTACAAATGAATCTTTAGATATTTCATTTAAAATATTTTCTACTAATATTTTTTAAAACATAGTTACACCATGCCATGAAACAGAACAACAAATTACGAAAAAAAAATTTTCTTCAAACAAAAAAGTTACAAGTTGGTTATATAGCTCCATGTAGCATTAATTCATTTCGTAAAAGAAAAATCATTAGCTACTATCACAATAATTAATACATGAAAATTAATATGAATAGTAATATAAGAGAATAATTACTGCTTATTAAAAAAAATATATTGAATATCATGAATATATAACATAATATAAATACTTTAAATATAAATAAATAGATTTTTCGTAAAAAAAAAAAAAAAAATGCTTCGTTGAAAGGTATAGGAAGCAGGATCTCGATACAAGAACAACCTAGGCCCAAAGATTATGGAAGCCGGATTTGACGTAGGAGCCCAGAGAAATATATGTCTTCTGAACTCACAAGCTCCTTCTCTTCGATGGAAAAGAAAAAATACAACAAAAATTGTTAAATAGAAATAAATAAATAGTTAATAATTTAAACCATACAGTATTAGTAGCAAACGTTTTCATACTATCATATTTATAAACACCTACACAATAGAAATTAAAAAAAAAAGTTGACAAGTAAAGAGAAAAATGAGAGAGTGGTGAGAGATTCATATTAATTTTTTTAACTTCTTATTGATCTTGAGTAAATAGGTATTTAAAGAAGGAATTGCAAACTGTTTTAACTATGATTGCTTTTTAGGACAGCAAGTTGAAATAATTTATTCGACTCCTTCTAGCATTGTAGAAAACTGACAAACTCCGCAACCATCCATGTTTTTCACTGCAATAAAATAATTACAGGTATAAAGTAATTTTTTTTTTTAAATCTTTTTATAAATGTAAGTTAAAATACATAAATATAAATCGGTACCCCTACAATCCAACAAGGGTGAGGGATGCAGTGCAATGTAAGAAAGAACTGTTACAAGAACAACGATTGTGCTCGTAAATCAAAAGAAGTGATTTGTTCACAATCGCGTTCGACCATCATATTTTTCTCTAATTGAAGGTACCCATTTTTTAAAGCTGGGTGGACCTTGGCAGAGATTCGAACTTGGGGTCCTTAGAGTTAATAACACAATGCCTTACCACTGTGCCGCCCCACTCCCTGTAACTATATATGGTGAATTATAATTTACGCATAATTATAATATATAGGGTTTCCATGAATGTTTCCAATGAAGGGTTCTCATAGAAAATCCGATTCTAAACTAATTTTATATTGATAGTTAGTTATTTTGATCCAACGCGTAAATCACCAGAAAGCTCTAACAATCGTTTTAGAATTCTATTTCCTGCAATAATTCTTCATTTAAAATATTTCTTTCCTTCCGGAATAACCATTTGAGTGCGTTGGAGAAGAAATGGAAGAGGCAATAAAGTCGACTTCATTGCCAAAAAAACTTAATTTACCGTTATTAAGACATATGATGTTTTATTTCGAAATTTTTATATCTTCAAAAAAAAAATGGGTTCCCAATCGAGTCTTAAATACCATACATAGGAGGTATTTAAGATCTTAATTTGTTAAAGTGTGGTTAGTGGAAACTCATAAATGTTGTAGTAGGTCTAGAAATATTTCCTTCTTTTAACATGTTAAAACGATGTAACATTTAACAAGGTTAATAGTTTGTTAATAGGTTTTCTTTCAAAGTCCAGAATTAAAGTAATCACTAACAAATCAGGAGAAGATTGTTAAATTTTACTTATTTGTAAGTTTGTAAATAAGTTTTACTTATTTGTGTATCATTGCTGACCATCTCCTCATATTAAAAACATATTATGGAAACATCATATAGAAAACTTAAATATTAAATAATAAACCCTAATATACCGGGTAAAATTTAAATTTTGAAATAAAATGTTTGTTGAAATAAAAAAAGTTTTGGGTGTGGAATTTTAATTTGTAAAAAAAAAAAAAATTACTTTTCAAAAGTGTATATATTAACTTTTAACAGATAACTCCTCAAAAGTACCTTGTACTTTGTACTATTTCTTTGTGCTTATGTAATTAATGAAGAAAATAATGGTAGATTGTATTTTTGCATAATTTATAAAAATCATTCTAAAGCAACATACCAACATAATAAAAACGAATCGTTATCGGCAATAATATAATTAATTATAGATTTTAACTACGAATCAAGTAATTGATTGCAGCGATCCTTAACCATAAATCAGGATAGTACAAAACCTCTGAGAATAATTTGTCCAAAAGTTAATTTAACCTTTTAAATCCTAATAATTTATTGAAATGATTTACGTTAAAGAAGAATGATATAAGCTGGGCCTTGAACAAAGGCTGAAATTTATAAATAATTATTATTTACAAACAATATGCCCCAACTACTGGATAAGCAGAAATCTAAGAATATATTTGCGCTCAAAGGTCGCCCACTAGCCGAAACTCGGTTCAAGGTCCTAAGACAGTTGCTCGAGACACTCAGTTTTAATCAGATCCATCAGCTGTATACCAGGCCAACCTCTTACAACAATTTTTCAATTTTCGAAATCAAAGTAAGTAAATAATTAAAACATATATTATTATTAAATTTAATTCAGTTTTATCATTGGATAATTTTAAGTTAAGTTTCCAACAACTACGAAGAAATCGAATACCAGTATACACTCAACGTTTTATGTATAATTTTTTTTTCTTAGTCTCTTATTAAAATTTAAAATTTTACTAGCCATATTATGAGCGTCTGTGAACATATTATTTTGAATGTGAATTTTGTAGTACAATAGAGTTTGAATAGAAAGAAATGCTTTATTTGGCCATGCTGCCCAAATATATACGGTTGCTTACCCAAACACACAGCGTACCCAAAATTGGATATACAATACAATACATTAACATTTTTCAAACAATAATTATCAAAAAACTAAATACAATATACTTCGAATGCATATTGTATTTTATATAATTCTATACAATTGTTTTTATAGAGTTACTAATTCACTTTTAAGTAGATAAAAAGACATCTTTATATAATTTTCAATTTTTTTTTTTATTTCTAGCTTCTAAGAGTGTAATTTGCATGAGATACTAACAACATTTTCGTACAATAATTTTAGTTTCAATTTATTTATTTATTTATACATTCTTAAAGGGAAAAAAAAGAAATAAAAGATTCAATGATTTTTTAGAGGCACTTAAAATTAAAATCAAAATTTATAGTCATAAATATCTTTAAAAAAGATATTTGTATTTAAATGTCTAAATTTTATTTTAAAAATTTCTTGCTATGTTATAAAAGTTGAAGTTTTATGTATAAGAATTTTCATGTAAAATGTAATAATTTAATTAATTCACCAGAGATATTAACAACATTTTCGAAATTATAATTTTATTTTTATCCAATTATAATTATTAATTTAATTTATTCTTTATAGATTCCCTATTGAGAATAAAAAAAAAAAATCTGAACTATATTTAAATTATTCTTATTGAGGGTTCATTTAAAAACCAAATATCACAAATTTCGGGAAATATAAAACAAATAAGATTTTCTTAAATCTTTTGATTTATTCTTAAAAAATATTACTATTAGTAACTTACTAAAGTAACTAAGCCAATGTTCTTGATCACTTTCATGAATGAAATCAAATTATTATTGCACATATAGAATTTATATTTTATTTAGAAAAATAATATTTTTTAAAAAAACATGTATTAAAATTAAAAACTAAAAAGTATCCTTTTGTATTTAAATAAAAAATTATTTTATTTGTATTTCAAAATTTTGTAAAATCTATTAATTAACTTGAAAATATTCAGGGAATATGGTTTTTTCTAGGATGTTTAACATAAAATCAAAAATGGTAGCAGCAGTTCATATTCATCAAAAAATACAATATTATAAGTATTAGCATAAGCACAAAAAAATATGTAAGAACTTAAATAAAATTTCATCCTTAATCAATAATAATAAAAAAATAAATAATAGTTTTAGTGTAAGTCTCTTATTATGTGTCAATTAAAGATTCTAAATCGCTATGGATTTTTGTGTTTCATTCAAATAAATCCATTTAAAACATTAAAATTAATTCAAAAAATATTACTAGCTGATACGATTTAGGAACGTTTATTTTTGAACCCTGGTAAAAGTAAAAGCAAACAAAGGAGATAACGCATGATAAATAATCTTTACATTCTGTTTACATTAAAATTTTTGGCAATGATAATTTTTTTTTAAGAGTCATCCATTACGTGATTCAAGGTCACCTTGAGTTCTTAATGAAAAAAAAAAAATCATAAAAAATTTATCAATAATATACCATCGAGCATATCTTAATTAAATTAAGGTGATAAAATTAACACTTATTAATTAGAGAAAAAATAAAACTGTTTTTTATTTTAAGAGAGTATCTAATAAAAAAAATTCTTAGCTCTCATAATGCAAGTTTTATGCATATTTTTATCAAATTATAAAAATTTGCATAAAACACCTGTGGAGATTCAGACGTTTTAAGCAAGAAGTTTAGAACTTAAGTTATTAGGTTAGGTTAAGCTATAAATGTACTTATTAATTTTTGTCACGCATAAATAGCTTTAAAGATATTGAGAAATGAATGTAAAAGAAGCAAATTATTATAAAATTCTTATTAGTTTTTCGACTATTTTGTTATTTATCCTTTCTTTTGAAACAGTATAATAATTTTCAGCATGAAATCAACTTTACTACACAATTTTTTTAAAAATGATTTATGATAAATAATTCAAAATGGCAGCTACAAAAATAAGTTTTTTGCGCTCAGAATTTTCTAGACTTTAAATGTGTTTTAAAAAAAGATTCAAGCAGCGAACAGAAAATTCAAACCCCGTTTTGTGGGAATTAATTCCACTTAGCAACCTATAATTCTGGTACTAAGAATTAATTTAAAAAAAACAGTGAACATTCAATAAAGAATTTCCTAGAACTGTAGTAACAATTTCAAATATAAAAGTAAGAAACACAGAATAATAAATACATTTTAATATAAACAATACATTAGAACAAAACATAGCTTATGTTTAACCATAAAACATTATAAATAACCAGCATACAAGTACTTGGAATCTTTTCTTTTATTGTGAGGTATATGAAAAGAATATTCCAAGAGTAAGGTAGGGTAGAAAAAGGCACAGCAATATCAGTAAGATACTAAAAAAAGGCTGGAATAGAGATCACTATTCGCGACAAAAATTACATAAAACCAGTTAGTAAAATTAGTTACAAAAAAAAATTGTGGTAAAGTTTATAACTGATCTATCTTTTGAAGTCTTAAACACCCTGTGTAGTTCTAATAGGTTTTTGTTTTTATTGGAGGTACTGGGATATTAACGCTTTCTCGAAACGAATCGATAGTTTTGCCAAGATAAAATCGGTTTAGAATTTGCGTATAATAACAACAAGAATCCATCATAGTAGCTCCCGTTTCAGGGAAAATTCCAAAGTTATGGAGATTGGAGATTAAATAAGAGCTCAATAGAAACTTCAGGAAACGAAGCCGTGTTTCAACCGTAAAGTAAAAAAAAAAATACCATATTAACCATCTTAATCCGTTGACACTATCCCTATCCCAGGGGAGGATTGTTGCTTCCCGAAGGGTGTAACGGCATTGACCCGTTACCCGACCTTTTGTGAATTGGTTGGAGTTCTGGCAATTCCACTCAAGTCATAAGTGTATATAGTTCAAGCACTCTCACTCAGTCTTAACCAGTACCAGTGACGTGGCTGGGATTTTTTGGAGCCCTGCTTTGCCTTACACCGAAGAGGCGAGGCTTGGCTAGGAGTTATCGAGGCTGAATGTAAATATTGTACATAGGTTGCGAATGTATATTTATTTTATTGTAACATAAATTTAATTTTCTTCGCCTTGTACACAAATTATTTTTTATTAATTGATCAGATTTATTTTATTATATTTTTGACATAGATTAATATTCTTATTTATACACTTCATGATAGTAATTTCATTTATTTATCAATAACAAAAAATGGGGATATATTAAGTGAAATTTCTAGAACACTCTGAAGAACAGCTTTATAAGTTCAGGTATTATTTCAGGTGATCTTCAATGGCTTCAACAAGACCATACGCTGATCAGGTTGCGGTTGTCACCGGAGGTTCGGCTGGCATAGGACGAGCGATAGCCCTCAGGCTGGCCGAAGAAGGGATGCGTGTCGCCGTCACAGGAAGGAGGGAGGACAAATTACAAGTAAGGGCATAATGAACTGTCGAGTGTTACAGGTAGAATATCTGATGTACACTGGATCTTTGCTAATTATCAAAAGTCTTTTTTTAAAGTTAAATATCAAAAAATCTATACCACATAACTTTGAAATTTATAATAGTTATAAAGCTACTGTTTTCATGACTATAGTTTATAAAAATTGTCTTAGAATCAAAACTTTATCTTATTCATTAATTTCATATATTAAACATTCACTTTTAATACATTTCTTGTATTATTTATTTACTGATATTTTCAACTGTATCAAAAATAACAAGTTAATGTGATTGAGATAAATTACACCGACATGATACAGTACCCGTTGATAGAATAGCAATAAAATTTCTAGAATAGTTCCCGAGGCCATCTTATTTTCAGACGCCTAGGAGGATTATTAGGTAAAGAAGCGGGAGCCAGGTTAGAAACTAGTAGATATGGGTGGTTGGGAAGTTAATCGGGAACATAAGGAACATTGAGGTCTTTATGGTTGACTTGCTTTGTGACAAAATAAAAAGCCTTGGGGATTTTACGAAAGATTATGGATTGTAAGGATTGGATACATGAGGAATTCGATAGTTTTGTGGAGTCCTAAAGCTCAACTCCCCAAATATTGATTTAAAATTCCACTACTAAGAGTACTAATTATTTTATTCAAAATAGTAGGTAAGAGCTTCACAGCTGCTATTACGTCCAAGCCAAATTAATACATATTTATTATACATAAATTAACATTTTAGAAAAATCTTTTGAAATATTAAAACCATAATTTAATTTATAAAGCTATGTTTTTCATGGCGTTCCTTTTCTTGGAGACTCATTCCACCACGTCCCCTTGTTTAACCTTACTTGATGTTTCACAAGGTTTTTGTTTTTCATTTCGAGCTTTCCTGACTGAGGTTTGTTCTACAACGCCTTTATCATTATTTCCGAAATGAATTACTCTCTAGAGAAATTTCTGTTTTGTTAAAAGACAAGAATTTCACAAGGGATACGAATATGGATGAGATAGGTCCTAAGAAAACCTTTTATAAAAATTAAATTAAATACTACGCCCATATCAAAAGCCAAGTTCTGATAATATATATATTTGTAGTTTTTGCTTTTTAGTTTGCATTATATATCCATGGAGATACCAGCTCAATTTTAAAAAAATAAAATTATAAATAAAAAAGGTATCTAAAAAATGTTTTTCTATTTCTATTTCAGTAAGTACTATTTGTAAAAATTTGAAATTACATTGAAAGAGTTTTTTTATACTTTTAAAATTACAGTTTTTGTAAATCAAAATTTTTATAATTTATTTATTGTTATTTACAATGGTATAAAATTGTATAGAACAAGTAAATTTTCTGTAGGTGATATAGTGACATGATACAAACATGTGGAGAATGTAACCATTGATAGAAATCCAATAAGATTTAAAGCGGAGAAGATCTCGAGGCAATCTTCTTTTCAGACGCCTAGGAGGATTATTAGGTAATGAAGAAGAAGCCATAAGTGGTTGGGAAGTTTATCATGGAAGGATTGGTATCTGATTTTGGCCAAATCGACAACATATGAGACACAGAGGAACTGATGGATGACTTGATTCCAAGAGGAGTGGGGGAGGGGGCAATTCATTTGATGAGTTCTTTAACTGTTCATTTATCCAAATCATAAGCATATATTTCTTGAGCACGTCTTTAGGACGAGTTTTGTAGCAGGTTCATTTGAACTTATCGTCAAGTATAAAGGGTAATATTGAAAACAAAATATTTTTGTAATTGGGTCATTGACATGGCCTGTCAAGGTTTAGAGAAAACTTCTAATTTCGTTTTCTTTTTTTTTTTAACGAAGAAAAAATATTGTAGTGATTTAGATGGAAATAAAATTCAACAAACTGATACAGTTAGACAAAAATAAAAATTTCTAATGTAAGATTATTTGTCGCTGTATTTGATGATTGTAAAAAGATGGTTGTGGTCAAAAAAAGTTAAAAAAAATGCAGTCATTAGTTACTAAATTTTTTGCCATTTTTGAACCAAGACTATATACCACTTTAATAAGAATTTTTGTATTCATTCATGCTGCCCAAATACATCGGGTTGCCACATTACACAGTATGCTGATCAATCCGTGATCGGACATATATAAATTACATATTTTTATATGAAATAATATAATAGAAAGATAACATTTTTTTCCCCACAGTATTCTTTTACAATTAATACCAGTCTACAAACTAAATACAAGCTTTTCAATTTACTCCTTTTTTTCTTTCCCTTCTATTTTACAACCCTTATTTCATGTTATCAACAAATTCCCCTATATAACAAATATTAAAATATTAAAAATAATAAAGTAATAAATAAATAAAACAAAAAAATTATAAATTGCAGCAGTTAGGCTCGAACACCTATTAATGAGAAATTATTCTTTCTAAATTATACCTGTACTAAAAATATAATAACTTTTTTTTATTAATAAAGATGATCATAAATATTCATCTAGTCTTCCTAAACGGTGGGATGTAGCGTAGAAAAATAATCAAGTAAATTGGTGTTGAAGAGGCTGGTCCCGTAGCTTCGGTGGGCTGTGACTGCTAAGTCCAAGAACGTGCTCGGAATAAGTCGGTTATTGGCCCAGTCCGATCTCCTTCCTCATTCAATCAATACCAGGCCGTGTCGAATGTCTTTGTTCGGCAACCTATCCAGGTTCCAGTATCGCACGATTAATGGTATGTCGAATAATAGATACGATACTAGGAGCGAGTTCAGCATTAAAACGTTTTTAAAAAAATCGATAAAGGGATTGAGAAATGAAACTTAGATGAAAAGTTAAAAAAAGAGAACAAAAAAATCAGAATAATCAATCAAATAAACTTTAAAAACAGATCTAATTAATGGCTATCGAAAGAAAGCTACACATGCTTAAAATAAATATCCAACTCTGTTTCATTTTTATGTTTTAACAGTATTTATAGTTTAATTTAAACGATCTGATACATTTTACCTGCCACAATTCAGTAAATGTGCCACCGAAGGGAGTACTGTCTTTTATGTCAAAAAACCACTGTTCTAACTTAGCACTAACCTCGCTCTGGTCATATCTTTCAGTAGGGAAGTCAAAAAAATCGCTTTACTAGCACTGATACGAACACTATTTATTTACATATATTACTAAATTAATGATATACTGATTTAAAATTATTTTAAAAATATGAACAACATTAAAATAAAAATTTAATGTTTTAAATTTTTATAATAATATAAATATAAGGAGTTGTATTGATCGATGTACATGTCACAATATCTCAATAAGAGATCATAATACCAAAAATTGTTGAAAGGATTCCATCCCGGTCAACCCGCTCCGCTAAAACCCCTTCTTCTTTTTCTTACCCTTCATTAAAAGAAAATTAGTACTTATAATACGTGGGGGAGCGCGAAAGCAGCGTGGTAAGGCGCGATGCTACTAACTCCAAGGAAATTGGAGTAATAAATTGCTGGGTAGAAATTTGTTTTATGTTACAATGTAGCCGTGAGTCAACCCTGTCGATTCTGAAGCACTCCTGGGGTCCACTCAGCCTCATAAATTGGGTACCTTGGTAAAATTCTGGCGGTCGAGCGTGATTCTGACCAAATCACCTCCTTGCACAATCGTAAGTCTAGTAACAGTATTTTCTTACAAAGTACTGAACCCCTGACCCTTCATGGGTTGTAGTGGTACAGATTTTAATTTTTATAATACATGGAGTGTATTATATATACTTTACTGAGTCTTCTCCCTTTCATTGACTTGTAGCGAGTCCAGCCAAGGTGGTATAGTCTAGCTATAGCCTAAGGTTATGCCATGAAATTAATTGAGCGTGAGGGGGCCTAGCCACTAGAACCTTTTTTTTCTGACCTCATAGAAAAATAAACATAAACAAATTAAATATATACAATAAAAATGGATGTATATATGGCCACTAAAACCCAATTAACGACGGTCTTAAACCACCTTTGAGACATTTACTTAAAACGGGAAGAGGAGACTTAAGTTAGTTAAATCGAGCAACATTGAATAAGTGGCTTAAATTGAATAACGAACTACAGCCTGCAGTTTACATATGAATATTAACTCAAATTTTACCAGTACAAGAGCATAATGTTTGCTGGGGATCCTTCAAAGTTTGAAAATTATTGGCCAGAAACCGACATTTTAATACATGCTCTTAGTGACTTCATATCCGTACGTTAATAAATTTTCCAACGAGGCTCAAACCAACGGCAGATTAGATTTCCATCAAGGAATAAAAAAAGAGTTTAATACTTAAATACATAAACTTTGGGGAAAAAAAAAACTTCATACGTAATTAAATAAAATATAATTAACGTAAATAATTTGAGATTCACGAATATGAAAAATAGTTCAGTATTTAATTTTACCGCATAATCGTCTATTTCGGATCACTCTGTGACGTTCTGACAATAATCATATTAGATTAAAAAAAATAAAGAAAAACCAGTCAAGTCATAATGATTTATTGGTTCAGAATTTTAAAGGAACTTCAGGCCAAACAATTAGTCCAAGTGCCCAAGACTCGGTTATTTCACCCCAATTTTGATTGCTTCAATGAAAAATTTATAGAATTATTAGTCAATATTTATAAGCTTCCCAAGTATAGTTAGGGGGATTAACAGATGGCGGCTTTTTCAAAACGGTAAAAAAAAAAAATATTTGGAGCTCCATATCTTTGAAACTACCAACACTAAAACCTAATATAACGTCATTTAAAGAAGAGTAAATTTGATAAAATATGAGCCTACTTATCATAAAAACTACTAATCATACGATATTAAATGTTATTAATTAATTTATAATAAATTACTATACTACTAGCTTTGATTTGAAGAAGTCTGTACGGGTGATAATTCCAGAGATATATTTTTTAAAAATCAAAAATTTTATCCGAACAGCTAGAAATCAACATTTTTAAAATTTATTTTGGCAAATATCGTGTTAAATACTTACTAATAAGAATGTAAACATTATAAACTACATTATGGTACTATAAATTTCAACTAGCTTTAATACGAGAGCTAATAGACATCTGTACATCCAATGGTTTTTGAAACATAGATTTCTCAAAATAAATTCACTTACTACTGATTTTCCAGTACAGATTTTTATGGAATGTTTCTTTTAAAAAACTGTATCTCGAATATTATTGAGCGTAAATTGCTCTATTAGGACTTATATTTTAGCAAATTTACTCTTTATTAAATGATTTCATATTAGATTTTCTAGTGTAGTTGGTAGTTTTAATGATATGAAGCTTGGAATAAAAAATAATTTTTTTCTTTACCGTTTTAAAACAGCAGACATTTTTTATTCCCCCTAACTATGGTTGGCAGACTCATACATTTTAACTAGTAATTATACCTAGTTTTAATTAAATCAATAAAAAAGTGCGGAGAAATAAGTAATTTTTTGACTCTTGTAATAAATCTCTATCGGACGATCTCATAAGGAAATTCCCCAAGTAGCAATGCGAATAATGAAAGATTTAACTGTTAAATTAAAAATATTTAAAATGAAAGCTATGTTAAAATACTTAGGAGTGTGAAAAGCTTTTAGCTGCATTAGGGATCCAATAAAAAAAAAAAAAAAAATAATAGCCAATTACTGAAAAATATTCCTCACATTTTTTTTTTTACAGTAACTGTTATTTGATACTTTTGTATCCCATTAGAGAGAGAATATGTACCGAAAAGGGCCGCCGTGTTAAAATATATATATATATATATCAGAAACTCTATTCAATTTTAAAATAAATTTAAATAAAAAGTGTAGGCGTTTAATTTAAATGTCCATTTCTTGAAAATAGGAGATCCGATTAGAAATAAATTTGAGTATAATCGTGCTTTAAATAATAAAACGGCTCAAGATAAGCTTTTAATGGATACAGAAGATATAGAAAATATAATCCATTTAATGGATGAAGCGAGGATATATTGTTTTTTTTTTCGATTTAAATAAAAATCTGTTATAATAGTAATGATACCCCACATTACTTTATTAAACTATCATTTCACGATTTGTGGTTTCTAATATAAAAAATATTCAATTAAAAATTACAATTATTTTTTCTTTATAATTTAACTACAAATACGTTTATACGAATTTCTGCTATTAAATTAGTACCTTGAAGAAAAAAGATACCTTCATATTCACCTAATTTCACAGGAGCTGTTCCTAAAAAATAGCTACTTTGCTTGAATCGTTACAATCTGAAGAAATTGGACGTATTCCTAAGACAGTGCCGTAGAGTGCGGTCACTTACTTTACTGAGGTAGTCCAATAGACTTTCCTAAAGTTATTAGAGTATTTATTATATAAATCAAATAGTATCCTTGTTTAGTCTCAAAACTCTTTACTACAACAGTAATCCAACGTTTTACAACTTATTATACATTCATTTGTAACAATTATAACAACAACATTATTACTGATAATATAACATATATCCAAATATAAATTCTCACCTCACATCAAAATTTAAAAATATTTTGCAGGCTATTCTGCCTAGGTCATTAATTATAAGTCAAAATCACTCTACGAAAAAGTCAATTATTAGAGAGTCATATTAATTATTAATAAGCTTACCTAAGCTTATGTTTAGTTACCTATTTTTTTTTTAAACTTCATCAAGTTTTAAAACTTTTACTTTTCGATTAATCTACACTATCACTATCATATAAAAAATATATTTATAACCTTCCATACACTCAGGTTAGGGTTGTTATTAATTTAATTCAAATTGCACTTCGGACTCAATTTGTATTTATTCCGATTATTAAAATTCATATTTAAATTGATTGTAAATAGTAACAAAAGTAGTTATTAGAGTTTATAAATCAATTGCAGTCTACGGTACAATCAATAGAATACCTCAAATATAAAATAATAAAAATTTTTTTTGTCAGATGTGGCACTATTCAAACAAAGCAGAGTAAAGTTCCTCACCAGACAAAAGCATTTAACTTATTTTTAAAAGCATTTAACTATGTCCCCACAGTTTGAGTAGGAGGACATAGTTAAATAGAACTCCAGGTGGTGTAAAACAGTTCTGTACCTCCGAGGTATTGTACACAGAATTACATTTCCCTAAGTTTATAGGAGAGTAGTTTGAACAAATTTCTCCTTCCGGATAAAAGTGTACTTAGTCTTCTTTTTTAAACCTTGCAGTTCCCCTTCCAATTGTCTAAAGAGATAGTCACATTACAACTCTGGGTAAAGGAAACGAAGCTAAATAAAAATGTGCTTTACTTACAAGCTACATATGCAGAACTATACCTTTTGCTTTTAAACCATATAATTTAATCGTATGAATACTTCACTAATTTATTCCATTCAAAGAGATTTTTTTTGTAATTATAGTATTATATATTTTATCAAAGATTATACATTATCTAAAAAAAAAATTGTTGTTCGTATCCGAAATTGTTAGGGCTTAAACGAAAGTTAACGGACAGTCAGTATTGAGGAAGTTGAAAAAAAAATCTCAAAATGGCATTTTGATGAAACATAAAAAATTAAAGTCCTATTTTATTTAATTTTCCGAAAAGGTTCATTTTTAATCCTAATTTAGATAGTATGAGTGAGTTCAAAGCAATTTATTTGTTTTTTAATTCTCTACTTTAGTTCAGATATATATATAATTATTTCGTTTATTCAATGATAAATATTGCAACATGCCATAGTCCTGGGCAATAAGTAATAATAATGGTATGAAACTACCAAAATCGCTCAAAATAAGAACAAAATAAAATAAGTAAAATTTCGCACTAAATATAATAAAAAATAAAACTCCAATCAGATCCATACTATTGTTTATAATATTTATATAATAGGCTGGAAATATATATATATATATAAGTTCACATACACATATAAGTTTAGCAGTTATCAATAGAGGTTGAGAACTATTTGATCGCTCCGTAACTTCTTTTGAGCAGAAACCTTTACCTCCACCTCTCATTAAGAATGAAAAACCTGTGACTTATTGAGCCACATTTCTAAGTCTAGATGTGTCCAATAGAAACTTTAGCTACGTCTCATACTGAATTTGCCATGAGCTTTATTGTCATTTAACTTTCCTGTAAATACTTCATTATGTTCAAGATTTTGTAAATTAAAAAATGTAGATTTAATTGACTCTTATGAGCTCATTTTTACAGAATAGATACGTAACTACGACTGGCTATCAAATAAAAAAAAAAGGATTTTAAGAATAATACCCAGAAGCATGCTATAACTTCAATCTGTATTAGTATACCGTTTCCCATTTAAATATTTTTTAAAAATCATATTATTGGATATTTTAAAATTCTATAAAAGAATATAGAATAATTATTAATAAATTAAAATTTAATAAAATGTAAGTTGCTGGATTTATGAGTTTTTTTACTCAATTTATTCTACCTAATTGATGCGATTTTGATTCAATTTATTCTGACTAATTTAAGTGATTAAGAATGTAATATTTGCTATAATTTTTCATTACATTTGTATTAATTATTTCGTTTATTCAATGATAAATATTGCAACATGCCATAGTCCTGGGCAATAAGTAAGAATAATGGTATGAAACTACCAAAATCGCTCAAAATAAGAACAAAAAAAAAAGAAATAAAATATGTACATAAATAAATAAAAATAAAATAAGTAAAATTTCAAACTAAATATAATAAAAAATAAAACTCCAATCAGATCCATACTATTGTGTATAATATTTATATAATAGGCTGGAAAATCCGTCGTAAAAAGCCTTGTGGTAGTAGTGATCCCTTAAGTACTGATCCTTTAAGATCCCAAATATATATATATGTTTTTTTTTACTTTGTATTTGAGGTACTTATTCCATAGATTGTACCGTAGACTTAACTAAATTAGTAAAAAGTATAATTGCTAAAGTCTGTAGCACGATTTCAGTAAAAAAAAAGTCTTCAGAATACGTCCAATTCAAAATTCTAAATAAAATTGAAAAAAAAAAAAAATTGCCAGATGTGCTACTGTTCAAGCAAAGCAATTTAGTATAAAGAGAGTAGACTAATGAAATTACAAAGGGAATTCGATGGCACAATCTAAGATGAAATTACGTCTCGGGGACAGATATGGGGACTAAAACATTTTTGAACGTAGACGTTTTTTTTTTTTTTTTCACTTTAGCTTAAAGTAATTAAGTAAACACAGAACAGCAAGTATTTCACAGCTACTTTCTCGGAGCAAACAATTTAATTTAACGTTTGTAACCGTAAAAATCTTTTTGTGACCTAAAGTAAATTTTAGCGAGGGTTATAATACACATAAGCTAAAGCAGTAACTTGATGGATATACAGTTATGTCACTATTATCATGGTTACAACAATAAAACAGGCAAAACAAAAATTCAATAAAGTAAATGAACACAATTAAAAGTAATAAACGAATAAACAATATAAAACATTTGATTATAAAGACGTTATATACACTTTACAACTTTCAAAAACTTAGTCGCCTTGATGATGACTAGGCAGGAAAATTGGAGGGCTATAGCATACTATGCAGCACAAATTGGCAGACGACTCTGAGCACAAGAGGAATAAAGAAGAGGACAGACAATGGTCTAGCTTAAATAAGATATACAAAGAAGATGTAGGTATAAAGCCCTTCAGTCCTGTGAAATAATGCTTGTCAGTGGTTCCATGTGGTGGTAAAGAAGAATTGGGATGTGTTCTTTTTAGTGAGTAGGAATCTCACGCTGTTGTGTAACTTTTATTGTTGTACTTCGTCTTATGAAACATTTTCCTCCTATCCATAAAAAACATATATACATATATAGAAGTTAATCGAGAGACCTTTGACGATGTCCAAATGGAAGTCTATAGACTTTATATCAAGCGGAACCTAAGGAACCATAATCCATAGATCTATGCTGATTTGCCTTTGGCTTTGAGTCCGGGAAGGAATGTATTTCTAGAACGGAGGATGAGAGGAAAGAGAGTTGCTGAATTTGCACAAAAGGGATCACTGAAAGACCTATAGGCATGCTGGTATAGTCATAATACACGGATAATAACATCGGGATGTACTGTATTTTTCTCGTAATTTACTTTATTACATTAAATAGCATACTATGTCAAAATAATTAATACTGTTCCTATATGTTACTTGGTTATAATCTACACTCATTCGTTTCTATATCAAAAAAACAATGAATTGGTCCAAATCGACATTTTCGCTTTTTAACTTTCATATTAAAAGATTAAAAAAGAAATTAAGAAAGATTAAGAAATTAAAAAAGATTATCTTGAGTATTAAGACAGGACATGTGTTATTGTTTCGCAAGTTTCAATTAAGTTAAATTAATTCGTAAACAATTAAGATCATTGACCGAGCTTTAATACAATTTTGCATAATGTCACCAAACCTCAGACCTAGAGCAAGACAATAACACATTAGTTTCGTCCAGCTACAGAAAGATACCGAGCCTGTCACAATACTCAAGGTAATCAATCACTTTAAACAACATTTAATATGAATTTAAATGTTTATATTTCATTAATAAAGTAGTTAGAACACTTTAATTTTTATATTAAAATCTAAATAATTCAAGGCTATTCTACTTCAAAAAGCGTTAATGCAGATACCTTCAGAGGAAATTTTTTTGTTTTGATGAACTTAATTTATATTTTCAGTTTAGGTACTTAACACTGAAACAGTATAATCGCATAGTGCCCTTGAACAGTATAAGATATGTTTTAGTCAATGTAAATAAATTATAACGTTAATTTACATTTTGTATATTAATTTTTGTAATTATCAAATGCCTGTTTGATACGTTAATAAATACGTGGTAATGATTTACATATTTTTAACCTGAACCAAACGAAACGACCTGTGAATTTATTCAATCTAGAAATCAATATTTCAAAAAATGATTTTTACTATTATAAGTAAAAATGGGAACTGAATCTTCCGAAATATATGATAAGCTTGAAATTTCATTTAAATTTATTTAAAAAAATTAAACTAAGTTAATTTCTTTGATGTTGAAAGAGACTTTCTTAACTGATCTCTAAACAATGACAAAACAACCTTCCTCTCTGACATAAAAATATTGGAAAACTCCTCTTTTGTACCAGTGGATAAATGAAAACACAGCGGAAGGGCACCAGTAATTTCGAACAGGAACCATTCAACGGGGAATAACAGAATTGAAGAGACCTCTCTGTTGGTTATTATTTCAACATGGGACTTTGTAAAAAGCGGGAGTTAGAATGGGGAATTTTAATATTCCACCTGATGTTAGTAGGAATGTGACGAGAAAATTTTAATTTATTATGATAATTTAATTTTAATTTACCGCTCCCACACTTGTTACTATTTCAGATATTATATACGACGCGAATTTTAAATTAAAATAATATAATATTTTATCTTTGTTATGGTAAATTTTAATTAAAATATAATTTTCGCAAAATTATACTATCGTCATGTGTTCATAATTCACATAAAAATCACATAATTATAATAAATAAATTTATAGAAATTGTAACAAATATATAGAACTAATGTATATTATATTAAATATATAGATGTGTTAAATGTAGATGAACTAATCTTGAGTTGAAAAAATAAAGCTTGATATGTTAACGACTAAATAAATAATAATAATAATATGTTAAATCTAATTCATTGCCAAGTGAACATGAATTAAAACCCATTTAAAATAATTAACACAAAAACAATAAATTAAATTATTACTTGGATTTAATAATATGTCATCTTCACGACGGTTACTTGTATTGATACAACTATCAATTGATATTGATATTTCCAAAAAAAAAACAAAAAAAATAATAATAAAATCACTCATTAAAAACAAATAATAGCATGTACTACTTGATTAGGGACGTAATAGCCGTGCGAATTTGGGCGTCGGTACCAGAACCCTTGGTTTTGATTTCCATCTGGGGCAGTTAATATTCATCTTTCGGCGGTCCCAAAAAGTAATACTTGACTCACTCACTTAGGTAAGTACGCGGCGGTACAACTCTGATAGCCGACAGTAATTGGCAAAAAGAACCGGGGAGCCGGACTAGATCCCCCCCACCAAATTCAAAGACCAACGCTTTGATTAATCAAATACAAGTAATTATTAGTCCTAAACACGGCAATAAATTACCAAAACTATTAAATTGACAAATAAAAATGATGCGAGTAAGTAAAAAAAAAATTGATTCAAATTAATTATTTATCCGAATTATCACTTTTTTTTTTTTTATTTTATAAAGTCTTATGTAATGAGTCGTAAATAAAAAGAATGCATTACCAATAATTAATAAAAATATTACCTCCTAAATTAACTTAAAAGTAGTTGTCTCATGACTCTCTCTTGATGAGTAACCATGCATCTTACCTGAAAATAAAAATGAGGTATTAAAAAAGTAATTAGGGTAAAAAAAAACATATAAATATTATATTTGTAACTTATTTAAATTATGTAATTATAGAGCAGACTAGGGAACCTCATGTGAAATGTGTAAATATTACTAATATAAATATTATTAGTATTTTATTTTATTATTAGTTATATTTTACTTTTACTTCTGTTATTCTTATTTACCTATGTACATGTTTTGAGAATGTTTCTTATGTTTCTTCTATTATTTTTGCATGAATGTCCTGAACTATCTCTATTACTTGTTGTCCAAGATTGTGATACTTATCAATATAATAAAAAAAAATGTCATAATTGATACCATAAATCCATGATATCTACATTTTATTTTTCACTCCGAAGAATATACAACTCAAAGGGTTCTAATCCACTCTTGTGTTAATTGGGTATTCTTAGTGATCCTATTGAACCAGCTTAAAGCTTCCTTCCAGGTTAAGTCTAATCGATCCAGATTTGAGGATAACGGAAACATGAAAAGAGGCCCAGAAAAAGATGGTAGCCACTAAGCACTAGTTGAAAGGAAAATCCCTTCATTAAACGCTATCCTAATCCTTCTTGTCGAAGGAGGAAACCTTGTCTAATATTTTGCTTTTACAAATAAAAAAAAGTGTAAACTCTTTTTCACTATATATATATATATATAT